>NC_133332.1:45965180-46007230 GCF_042186555.1 Aquarana catesbeiana | reverse complement strand
CAAAGATGTTTTTATTACAAATTATGTGAGCAGACTGCAGTTCTTCTTAAAGGTGATTGTACAATCAGATTGCAACACGTAGTAAGCCTTATGCTCATCACACATGTAACAATTTGGTTGTACAATTTCCTGATTGGATACAGACCGATTCAATATTGTAATGGAGGTCCTCATATTACACAGTTTTGGTAAATCTGATTGTATAAAGATTGTAAGGTGTATGGTGTCTCTCAGTGATTGGATTTATATGAACTTGATATCGGACTTCCTTCCAAATGTTACCATGAAACTAGAATAATATTCTTCCTAAAGCTGGACACACACTATACAACTTTTGTTCTTCAACTTCCTTTGGATTTGCCTTCAACTATGTAGTGGAAGGGCCTGCCTGATTGCATACACAATGGGAGTGTTTAGGGTTTGACCTCATATTATATGGTTTTGGTAAATCTAAAAAGGAAAAAAAAATCTAAAGAAAATTGTATAGTGTGTAGCCAGCTTAAAGCTCACCATACACGATACAATATCTGATTGTACAATCTCCTTTGGATCTACCATCAACTAATTAGTGCAAGGGCCTGGCTGATTGGATACAAATATATTGGATAGATCGGTGTATCCTCCTATTATAAAGCTTTGGCAAATCTGAAAGGAGATTGTGCAATGAGATTGTATGGTGTATGGCCACCTGACGATGGATAAAGAGTGAAGGAAAGGTCTGAAATACCCTTCTTTTTGGCCCCGTTCATACTAGAGCAGTTTGAGGTGTGATATGAAGCTTCACCAGAAGGGCTCATTTACTCTTGTAGTTGGGGGGGGGGGGGGGGGGGGGGTTTAAAAAAGGTGGTTGAGTTGTGTTTTTTCTGCCCCCCACCCCCCTTAAGCTGCAAAGGCAGCCGAACAACGGTGAACACACAGCGCAGCCAGGATTCTCCGCAGCCCCCCTCCCCCGCCTGCGATCGCGGGATTCATAGAGGTGACATACCGCCTCCCCACCATCTGTCAAACACCTCCGAAAAGCGATCCACTACAAAAATCGCTTTTCAGAAGAGCAGCAACGATCGCTGCCTATGTAAACTTAGCAGAAACGTTTCTGGGCTGGAAACTAGGATCTCCATTATATTCAGTGGTGATGTTCACACCCGAGCCTGGTGTCATTCGAAGCTCCAGAAAGTCACGGGGTGTCTTTTGGGGTAACATTGTGTGTTTTGACCCCAACAGACTTCACTGAAAGCGCCTAAAGAAATTGCGTTTTTTTTTGTGCGTTTAGTAACTGTCTTTCTGTCATTTAAACTGGCTATAAAGTTTTTTTTTTTTGTTTTTTTTTAAAGAGGAACTGCAGTCTACTCACATAAATTTGTAGCAAAAACATCTTTGCCATTCTGAAGCTTCCCTCCAACCACTTTGCATATTATTTTATATATACTGTGATTCTGTACTTGACAAATATGCTGCAGGAATCTCCCTCCACTGAGTCTGTCTGCAACCATTTTTACTGTTGGCAGCTGAAGCTGCTGCCTGTTCACTTCCTGGATTTACACAAACAGAGGCACACCTCCAGCTCTGCAGCTCTCATTGGCCCTCTTATGACTCATCCCCCCTCCCTTCCTGCGTGAACACCCATGCGATCCAATTCCTGTGTGGACCAAAAAAAAAGGGTCCTGCACCATTTTGGTGCGCATGCGATGCGATTTCAGACACAGTTGTATGGCTGAAAACGCACCACACAGACATCGCATGTGATGTGCACAGCAATGCGGTGCGAATCGCATACAACGTCTAACATTGCACCAGTGTGAACAGGCACTTAATACATACCTGCTCTGTGTTAGACATGCAATTTGTTTCGTTCCAAATCCGTTTTTTTTTTTAACAAATTTTTCTGAATATTCAAAAATCCGGAAACCCACAAAATTTGAAAATCTGAAATAATAAACTTAACTATTACTAATTATTACATTATAGGTATTGGAATTTCCTTTTTAAAATTTGTCTGTTAGTGAACATAACGAATGCGAATTTATCCAAAGTTACGAATTATCCGACATAACAAATGCCGCATCTAAATGAATTGAACGGAACAAATTAATAATAATAAGTTTATTTAGGGTGAATGGGGCCTCCTGGAGAAAAGGCAGCTAAAGACTCCCTCCAGTGCTGCTCACATAAAAAAAAAAAAAAAAAAAAAAAAAAAAAAAGAAGGAAGAAGGTTCTCTGCCTTTGGTCATGATTTGTGTTGTAGGGGAAATGAGAGAAAACACAGTGATTAGCCTCATGAGCAGAAATCATGTCATCTGCACAGCAATGTTGTGCAAATCACATGCGATGTCTGGCATTGCACAAGTCTGAACCCAGCCATCTATCCAATCCGTGCATTACATTAGAGGGCCGTGTGTTTTTCTCAAATCCAACTTGCTGCATCTTCTGTGCATTACACCACTTGCCCTCCGGAAGATTTACCCCCCACTTTCTGACCAGGACATTTTTTGCAATACCACACTGCATCACTTTAACTGACAATTGCGCGGTCGTGGGGAGCTGTACAAAAATAAAATGGATGTCCTTTTTCCTCACAAATAGAGCTTAATAGAGCTTTCCTTTGGTGATATTTGATAACTTCTGTGGTTTTAATTTTTTTTTGCACTATAAAACAAAAAAGTCAATAAAAAAAAAAAAAAAAAAAATGTATATATGTGAGATTATATATATATATATATATATCTCACATATATACATTTATTTTTTTTTTTATTTTAACGGAAAGTATTCAGACCCCCTTTAAATTTTTTCATGTTCCTTTGACCTGATGATTCTCATTTGCTCTGACATGCACTGTGAGCTGTAAGGTCTAAGAGCCTGTTCACACTGGGACGACTTGTCAGGCGACTTAGCCGCCTGACAAGTAGCGTCCCGTTCTGTACAATGGAACCGTTCTAAGGGGAGCGACGCAAGTCGCTCCGACTTAGAAAAAGGTTCCTGTACTACTTTGGGGGCGACTTGAGGCGACTTCTATATAGAAGTCATTTTGCAAGTCGCCTAAGGCAGTCGCGCTGCAAGTCGTGCCGCCCCTGTGTGACCCGACTCTTAGGCCTCTTTCACATGAACGATCCGTTCAGGTCCCCCTGTCAGTTTTTTAGGCGGACCTGAACGGACCCTCCATAGATCTCTATGCAGCGTCAGATGTCAGTGGTGACATGTCTGCTGACATCCGACCCAAAAAAGTGTAACGGAGGAAAAAACCTACTTTTCCATCCGTTATCGGATCGGGTGATGACAGACTCTACGGTCCATCATCATCTGATCCTCCATAAAGGAGAGCGGCGCTCTGACAGGTCCATCGCTGCACAGTGTGCAGAGACAGACCTGTCATCTGCCTGCTCAGCGGGGATCCACGGAGTGATCCCCTGCTGAGCAAGCGGATGTTCACGGGGCGGATCATCATGGATCCGTCCCGTGTGAAAGAGCCCTTATATAGACAGGTGTGTGGCTTTCCTAATCCAGTCCAATCAGTATAATCAAACACAGCTGGACTCAAATGAAGGTGTAGAACCATCTCAAGGATGATCAGAAGAAATGGACAGCACCTGAGTTAAATATATGAGTGTCACAGCAAAGGGTCTGAATACTTAGGACCATGTGATATTTCAGTTTTTCTTTTTTAATAAATCTGCAAAAATGTCAACAATTGTGTGTTTTTCTGTCAATATGGGGTGCTGTGTGTACATTAATGAGGAAAAAAATGAACTTAAATGATTTTAGCAAATGTCTGCAATATAATAAAGAGTGAAGAATTTAAAGGGGCTCTGAATACTTTCCGTCTCCACTGTGTGTATATATATATATATATTTTTTATTTATTTTACTTTCTGCTATAAAACACATCCAATAATAAAAAAAAAATAATCAAATTTCTTCATCAATTTAGGCCAATATGTATTCTGCGACATATTTTTGGTAAAAAAAAAATCCCAATAAGCGTATATAGATTGGTATGCGCAAAAGTTATAGTGTCTACAAACTATGGGATAGATATATATCACACACACTGGAATTATTATTATTATTTTTTTAATACTAGTAATGTTGGCAATCAGCGACTTATAGCGGGTCTGCGACATTGCGGCAGACAAATCAGACACTAAGGCCGGGTTCACACTATAGTGAATTAGATGTGGGTTTCACTGCATCCAATTTGCAATAGCAGGAGATTGTAACTGTCTCTCTATGGAGCCGGTTCACACATCCCCGGAGCGGCTCCGTTGCAAATTTCACAGGAACGCTGTGGAGTCTTATGGTCCGTTTCAGGTCCGAATTCAGCCAAACATTCGGGCTGAAATCAGACCCGAAACAGTGAACGAGGGCGCACTGGACTCCTGCTATGAGCCGCTGCGTGCCCTTATGCGAATCCAGCCTGACACTTTTACGGTGATCCGTGATATAAATATGCACTGTCACTGTACTAATGACAGTGGCTGGGAAGGCATTAAACATCCAGGGTGATAAAGGAGTTCAATGTGTGCCTAGCCTGTGTTTTTGTGAACACGATGTGCTGGTTTTTATTCCCTACTTTCCTTTTGGCTGTATTTTGGGCTGGGTGGCGGGGAAAGAAAAGAAAGAAAAGAAAGAAAAGAAAGAAAAGAAAGAAAAGAAAGAAAAGAAAGAAAAGAAAGAAAAGAAAGAAAAGAAAGAAAAGAAAGAAAAGAAAGAAAAGAAAGAAAAGTGTGATGCATTGAAGCATGGATTGCACATCTCCCTGGTGAAGATCCCGCTGTCAGCTGCCCGGGTGGTAAAACACTGCGTTTTACTGTGAGCATAGCCTGCAGTTCCCCTTTAATTAGGGCCACATTCACACCTGATTTACTCTCTGAAGAGTGATCCATGTTCAGGTCGCTCTTTAGAGATCATGACAGGTAATGAAGAGGTGTTGTATCACCTCCTCGCTGCCCGTTTTATCCCCCCAAATACCCAGAAATCCGTGCTGCAACCACCTGCTTCATGCACAGTTGCAGAGCAGCCCCATTCCCTCGAAGAGGTTGCACTCAGCAGGTGGTAATGCCCGCTGAGCACGACAGGGGTTAAAATTCCTGCTGCACCCACAAAGCAAGGCATGCGTCATGTCCCCCCCCCAATGCCGCCTTCTCAGTGAAAGGGGGGTAGATTAGAGGTGGTAAAAACCTGGCACAACCACAGGGTTTTACCACCCCCCAACTGCAAGTGTAAACAAGTCCATAGTTAAAAACAGAAAAGTGGAGACAGGCAACGACAACAATTAGGTGGCTTTCACACTGAGCCGCCCATAGCGTTTAGCGGCGTTTTACCGTTGGATTTGCGGTGCATTTTGGCCGCTAGCAGGGCGCTTTTACCCCCCCGCTAGCAGCCGAGAAAGGGTTAAAACCGCCCGCAACACAATAGCGGCGTTTTGCTGGCGGTATCGCAGCGCTGCCCCATTGATTACAATAGGGAGGAGCGGTAAACACAAGGCTCCAAAGAAGCTGCTGGCAGGACTTTTCCTGATGTCCTGCCAGTGCAGCGCTCCCTCGGGGCTTTCTCACTGGAGACAATGGAGCAGCTGTTTGAGGGAGGATTGCGCTATTTTTAACGCTATAGCGCCTGCAAAACACCCTCGGTGTGAAAGGGGTCTTAAGAAGGAAGAAAACATATGTAGCCCTTGTTCACACCAGTGCGGCTTTGAACTTCAGCCCAATTTCAAAGCCGCAGATCGCTGTGATTTTTCACCTGCAATTTCATTTAACAAAAGTCTATGAAAGTCGCAATGAAATCAGAAAAAAGTAGTGCAGGAACCTTTTTTCAAAGTCACTGCAAACAGGAGACACAGCAGTTTGAACGGCTCCATTGGCGGCAATGGGGAGCAACTTGCCATGTGACTTGGAACTGTCAAATCGCATGACAAAAATTGCACTGGTGTGAATGAGGGGCACAGAGCAGCCCATTCTGACCCCCTTGAAATCACGGCGCAGAATCGGCAAGATTCGTGATAGAACAAGCAATTGCTTCTTTTGGGTGACGCAATGCGATTCTGCCGTGGCAAAAATGCGAGTTTTTAAAAAAGGCACTACCCAAAAAAAAACACACACAACAGCAAATGCACATAGGGCAGCCCATGAAGTGAATGGGCGACAAGCAAAAATCGCATGCAAATCGCTCAACCAAAATCGCAAGCGGGAAGGCTTGTTCCCTCTACGCCAAAGTGTGAATGGGCTGCTCAATGTGCAAAATCACGTAAAGAAAAAAAAAAAAAAAAAAAAAAATCACGCATACAGAATCACGCCGCGATACGTGAACGGGGCCTTTGGGCTTTCATCACGTGACCAACATTTTGCTGGATATTTCACACCCACATACAATATATTTCATCTCATTTAAAGGAGAACACACTAAATCTAGATATAAAATTGTCGATTATAATTGTGACGTATGTGGACCGCCATTGGTCGTGGAGAAGGATGGAACTGTCCGTATTCGCCATGTATGCCGTGTACAGTACGCTCTGTAAACAAAGTTTACATACAATTACATTGTAACAAAATTTTACAACTTACTGGAGCTGCTTCCTGAGTCTTCTGTCCCTTGAAGGGTTAATAGTAGCCCATGTCAGGTGTGAAGGGAGGTGACAGAGCAGGTTATATTCAGGACAGGAGGGACATGTCACCCCCTGGGCTCTGCAATGCTCTTCTGATGGCTAATGATTATCCTGACTTGGTACAATCCAGAGACAACTCACTCACACACCCCCCCCCTTCCTGTAGTGGTTTCATCCGGATTATTTACCTTGGGCGTGTTCCTCCTGCTCATACAGGTGAGAAGACCACGCCTCTTCTTAAAGGAACAGTGGCTCTTATTTCTAGAGGAAATCCCTGGAGCCTTTCTCTGTCATTATTATTTATTTTTGGATGGGATTGGCCCTCCTAAACCTCATGCCTTGAATTGTATTGCAACTGTACTCTCTCCCTTTCTAGTGTGCAGTGGATCACTTTTCAGAGGGCAGTGAAACAAGTTTAGCAGGCGTTCCCGTCGCCTCCTGATACCTTTTTATTTCTTTTTTTTTTTTTACTTTTCTTTGTATTTTATTATCGAATGGAAATGAATTTTGTGTTTGGCTCACAGTTGCAGTGCAGCCACATTCACTAAGGGCCCATTCACACCATAGAAACGCAGTCCAAATGCGTTCCTGATGTTTTTCTGCATGCGCGTTTTTGACGCGCTTTGGTGTGTTTTTGGTGCGTTTTTGATGTAGTCCAGTGAAGTTTTTCCCACTCTTTTTTTCTTAACCTTAAAGAGGAGTTCCACCCAGGGGGCCGTCAAAAAAAAAAAAAAATTAAAAGTCAGCAGCTACAAATACTGCAGCTGCTGACTTTTAATTGGACACTCACCTGTCCCTGGGTCCAGCGACGCGGGGGATCGAAGCCCCGCTCGTCTCCCCCCCTCCGCTCGTCGGCGCCGGCATTTCAACTGTGGGCGCCAGACTGTGGCTCCACAGCCTGGCACTAAGGATGAGCTCCGGCGTGTTCGCATGGCGCACGTGCCGAGCCCGCCAGGAAGTCGGCACGGCGCAGCGCTAATCACAGGCAGGGAGACATTTCCCGATCTCTGCAGCCGCACATCGGGAAATGTCTCACTGCTTGTGATTAGCGCTGCGCCGTGCCGACTTCCTGGCGGGCTCGGCACGTGCGCCATGCGAACACGCCGGAGCTCATCCCTACCTGGCACCCACTGCGCATGCGCGAGCGGCGCCGCGCGCCGTGATTGGCCGCTCAGTCACCTGGGACCTGTAATGGGTCCCAGATGATTGACAGGAGGGAGGGAGCAGAGCCGAGCCCTTCCTGTGCCTGGGGGGAAGTGATGTCACCAGCCCAGGCAAAGGAACAGGCAGACTACGAGGGACCACCTAGCAACAGGCATTTAGAGGTAAGTGAAAAAAAAAAAAATATCCAAATGTTTTTTTTTTTTTTTTTAAGAATTTTTCCAGGCATTTTTGTTTTTTGGGTGGAACCCCACTTTAAATAAGGACGTGTGTTCCAGTGTATTTTTGGTGCATTCCAGTGCGTTTTTGATGCGTTTTACAGCGTTCCAGTGCAGGAAAAATGCAGCGCGTTCTACTTTTTTTTTCTGGCACTGGAACTGACCGCACTGGTGTGAACTATGCCACTGAACGCCATACAACCAACTTTCCATGTGTTTTTGATGCAGAAAAAAAATGCACTGGACTGCATGTGGTGTGAACTGTCCATTACATGGGAGAGTTTGATGGGTGGCACCCCCTGTAAAACGCTGCATGTAGCATTAACTAGTTCAGATCCATGCGGCGCGCTCTGTGATCAGTGAGTCTGAGACTCGGCTGATCGGAGTAAGGGGTCAATCCCGACCCCTTACCATGTGATCAGCTGTCAGCCAATGACAGCTGATCATGTGATGTAAACAGAGCCGGTAATTGGCTATTTTTTCTCCTCGCGCTGACAGCATGAGGAGGAAAAAAAAAAGCTGATCGCCGGCAGCTGTGATAGGGACATCGGTCCCGATCAAGGAGATTGCCCCAAGCTCATCTGTGCCACCTGCCAGTGCCGCCTACCAGTGCCCACAGTGCCACATATCAGTGCCTCATCAACAGTGCTGCCCATCAGTGTCACCTACCAGTACCCATCAGTGGTACCCATCAGTGCCCATCAGTGCCACCCATCAGGGCCCATCACTGCCATCTTATCAGTGGCCATCAGTGCTGCCTTATCTGTGCCTATCAGTGCCGCCTTAACTGTGCCCATCAGTGCAGCCTATAAGTGCCCACCAGTGCCGCCTCATCAGCGCATATCAATGAAGGAGAAAAATTACCTGTTTGCAAAATTTTATAACAAACTATGAAACATGATTTTTTTTTTTTACAAAATTTTCCATCTTTTTTTGTTCATTTAGCAAAAAATAAAAACCCCAGCTGTGATTAAATACCACCAAAAGAAAGCTCAATTTGTGTGAAAAAAATGATAAAAATTTCATTTGGGTACAGTGTTGTATGACCGCGCAATTGTCATTCAAAGTGCGTCAGTGCTGAAAACTGAAAATTGGTCTGGGCAGGAAGGGGGGGTTTAAGTGCACAGTAGGCAAGAGGTTAAAATTGCTGTGCCATTGCAGCTGTGACTATGGGGGGAGATTTACTAAAACTGGTGCACACAGAATCTCGTACAGTTGTGCATGGTAACCAATCAGCTTCTAACCTAAGCTTGTTCAATCAGCCTGTTGGCGCCGAGCACACGCAAACATGCGGCCTCTCGGCGGGCAGGCCTTGGCGCCAAGCGGCCGCATATGTGCGTGCAATAAAGCTGTGTCGAGAGGGCGCACCGTGCGTGTTCCCAGCACAGTGACCAGCAGCTAACCGAAACCTTCCAGTCGCTGCTTGCAATCTGGGGTTTTACAATCATGTGACCACCGCGACAGCCAATCACGGTGGTTATATGATCATAAGCCCCGCCCCGCCTCCCGGTATTCTTAACCCCTTAAAGGGCCAGCGGGAGCCGGTGTTCTATCGGATAGCGCACGCTTTCGAGAAGTGCCCGAACCGCACTGCGCCGCACGGAACTGCACAACAGGCGATTTCCCGATCAGATGTTGAGACGGCGCCTGCGCAGACAATAGCCGATGGGACAATGTTATTGTTAGATTGTGCCCCGCGCTTGCGAGACGTGTTCATTTCGGTGAAGGGCGGATTTGGGCATCTTCATTGTAGTGAGGGGTAAATTTTTAACTGATGATGGTCAGTGCTGCAAAGGAAATGTTTGTATGCTATTCTTCCTGGACGCTTGCGAGGTGGGTTTAGTCTAGTGAAGGGCAGGTTTTGACGCCCCAAACCCGCCCTTCACCGAAATGAACACGTCTCACAAGCGCGAGGCACAATCTGACAATAACATTGTCCCGTCAGCTATTGTCTGCCCAGGCTCCGTTTCGCCGTCACAACAGCTGGTCGTGAAATCAGCTGTTGTGCAGTTCCGTACGGCGCGGTTCGGTTCGGGCACTTCTGCGATAGCGGGCACTATCTGACAGAACACCGGCTCCAAGGGGCTAAGCTTTGACAATAAGCCCTTGTTCACATTGGAGCGACTTATCATGCGATTTGACAGGTGAAATCGCATGACAAGTTGTACCCTATTGCGGGAAAATGCGCTATTCAAATCGGTGCAACACTGACTTTGCGGTGCCGAATCGATTTGACAAAGTAGTTCCTGCACTGCTTTTGGCAATTTTGGATGCAACTTGCATAGACATCTGTGCATGAAGCCGCACAGATGTCTTTCAAGTCACACCCGAAGTCGCACTGACATGCGGCTTTGAAATTGTGTGATTTCAGATGAAGTTGTGCGATTTCAAAGCGCCAGTCAATGTGAACGAGAGCTTATGCCGCGTACACACGAGCAAGCTTTACGGCAGACTTTGCCCAGCGGATGGGATTTCGTCGGACAATTCGATCGTGTGTGGGCTCCAGCAGACTTTGTTTTCTCAAAAGTTGGACGGACTTAGATTTGAAACATGTTTTAAATCTATCTGTCGAACTCAAGTCCGGTCGAAAAGTCCGCTCGTCTGTATGCTAGTTCGACGGACAAAAAGCCACGCTAGGGCAGCTATTGGCTACTGGCTATGAACTTCCTTGTTTTAGTCCGGTCGTACGTCATCACGTACGAATTCAACGGACTTTGGTGGATTGTGTGTAGGCAAGTCCGTTCATTCAGAAAGTCCATCATAAAGTCAGTCGAAAAGTCCGCCGGGCAAAGTCTGCTGTAAAGTCCGACCGTGTGTACGCGGCATTAGCTTAAACCTGGAAGCTGGTTGGTTACTATGCACAGCTGCAACACTTTTAGTAAGTCTCCCCCTATGGGTAATACTCTGAACTGCACCATGTCCTCTTGTAGGTAGGTGGATGGTTGGGTTGGGGTTGGGTTGGATTGAGGTTGGGGTGAGGTTGGGTTGGGGTGAGGTTGGGGTGAGGTTGGGGTGAGGTTGGGGTTGGGTTGGAGTGAGGTTGGGGTGAGGTGGGGTTGGGGTGAGGTTGGGGTGAGGTTGGGTTGGAGTGAGGTTGGGGTGAGGTTGGGGTTGGTGGGGTTGGGTTGGAGTGAGGTTGGGGTGAGGTTGGGGTGAGGTTGGGGTTGGGTTGGAGTGAGGTTGGGGTGAGGTTGGGGTGAGGTTGGGGTTGGGTTGGAGTGAGGTTGGGAGGGGTTGGGAGGGGGGCATGGATCTTGGCTGAACGTGTGAAAAGAGCCTAAGAAAAAGAAAGCGCACCACAATGCTCACGTGGTTGAGCGCATTACAGCACACAGGTGTAAACCATCTCTGCATTGCGGTTTAAAAGTGCCCAATAACATGCAGCATTAATACATCTGAATAGCCTCTTCAGGTACACTACCTACATGCATTGCTTTACAACTGTAGGATATCCCAGTAGAACAGATTTTTTTCACAACCAGTGCGTTAGAAGAAGGAGATGCGTTTTTAATGCCATAAAACTTAGCACACCAAAAACATTGGTTGCAATTTTTCTTTCTCTTTTTGTGTGTGTGTGGGGGTATTAATATTTTTTTATTTATTTATGTTACAATTTTATTTTTCAGTATTTTTTTTTTAAATTCTAGCAGCCCTGGTGGGGGCTATGGGAGGTCTAGGGTCTACACAGACCTCTGATGTTCCACCACTGAGACAGAGAAAAGAGATTGAGGACACAGTCCTCAATCTCTTTCTCTGCAGCCTCAGCAGCACAGAATGAATGGACAGGAATAGCTCTGTACAGAGCTTTCCATTCATTCACAAACTGAAGCATAGTAAACACAATTTACTATGCCTCTGTTATGAATGAACAGTCAGTGATCAGTACAGATCACTAACTCTATTCATTAGGACAAGGAAGGGGGGCGGTAAATGACACATTTACCGGCCCCTTCCCTGCTCTCCATCCTCACACATAAATGAATGAATAACTTAAATAGCGCTACATAAGTGAACTGAATCGCCTCGAGGCGCTTTTGCCGCCAGTGTCCGTCTGGGTCTTCAGAAGTGATGGGTCTTGAGCTTCTTCCTGAAGGCCAGATGGTTTTCATCCCCCGCAGCAGCCAGCAGGAGAGGGGAGGGGGAACCCGGCAGCACTGCAGGGGATGAAGGGGGGGAAGAAGAGCACAGGAGCCCAATCACAGCAGTAAGTGGATGGGAGGGGCGGTATGTAGAGGAACTAATCCCTTCCATTTTCAGCCTTTCAGTGGCTGCAAGAGGAAAATGGAGGGGATTGGGTCCTCGTTCTGCCACCCCTTTTAACCAGGTGTACAGAGGGCCACGTGGGGCCCAGTCACAAACTGAGACCCCCTGCTCTCTGGGTTACCCAGATATGCTGTGAGCACAGGACCCAGTTTGCCCTGGATCAGCGTCATAAGTTGCCATGGTGCCAGCGAGCCCACCACCAGCAACATAACAACCAATGACGCTATAGGGTTAGAACACATTGCTTTGATGTTGGCAAAAGGCTAACCCACTCCATGGCAATGCATGACTCTGATCAAGGTCAGGTGGCATGCAGGACCACCGCTAGCATTCAGAACCTCAGTGTGAAGAGGTGACCTCTGCTGTGATGAGGGTACCTTTTACATGATGGCAACACACTATTCCCAATGCACACGTTCCTGTAGAGATGGCTGTGTATGTAAACGGGTGCTGCAGCGACCACCGGCTGGAACAGTATATATTAAGAGCGAGAAAACGTCACCAGCACACCATGGATCTTCAGAATGGGTCCAAAACTTCATTCAGCGATCATATTGTTACAGAAGAAGGGGTGTTACTGATGAAGGGGTCCTGCGAGGCTCCAAAACGTTGCTTCTGTTGTAACAATGTGATCGCTGGATGAAGTTTTGGACCCATTCCGAAGATCCATGGTGTGCTGGTGATATTTTCTCGCTCTTACATGATGGGGAACCTCTGATGTGAAGGGTGGACCTCTGATGTCATAGGGACCTGCTGACGTGATGGGGAGCCTTTGCTTTGATGGGGAGATCTCAGATGTAAAAAGGGGACTCTGATGTGATGAGGGGACTCTGATGTAAAGGAAGAATCCCTGAAGTAAAGGAAGGACCTCTGGTGTAATGTAATACTGACACATAATCACACACATAGGTTGGACTTGATGGACTTGTGTCTTTTTTCAACCTCACCTACTATGTAACTATGTGATGGGGGTCTCTGATGTAAAGGAAGGACCTCTGATGTGATGAGGGCCTCTGATGTAAAGGAAGGACCTCTGATGTGATGGGGGTCTCTGATGTAAAGGAAGGACCTCTGATGTGATAGGGGTCTCTGATGTGATGGGGGTCTCTGATGTGATGGAAGGACCTCTGATGTGATGGAAGGACCTCTGATGTGATGGGGGCCTCTGATGTAAAGGAAGGACCTCTGATGTGATGGGGGTCTCTGATGTAAAGGAAGGACCTCTGATGTGATGGGGGTCTCTGATGTAAAGGAAGGACCTCTGATGTGATGGGGGTCTCTGATGTAAAGGAAGGACCTCTGATGTGATGGGGGTCTCTGATGTGATGGGGGTCTCTGATGTGATGGAAGGACCTCTGATGTGATGGAAGGACCTCTGATGTGATGGGGGCCTCTGATGTAAAGGAAGGACCTCTGATGTGATGGGGGTCTCTGATGTAAAGGAAGGACCTCTGATGTGATGGGGGTCTCTGATGTAAAGGAAGGACCTCTGATGTGATGGGGGTCTCTGATGTAAAGGAAGGACCTCTGATGTGATGGGGGTCTCTGATGTAAAGGAAGGACCTCTGATGTGATGGGGGTCTCTGATGTAAAGGAAGGACCTCTGATGTGATGGGGGTCTCTGATGTAAAGGAAGGACCTCTGATGGGATGGGGGTCTCTAATGTAAAGGAAGGACCTGTTGATGTGAAGGGGGCATCACCAATTTGCATATAAGCATACTAGCGGCAATTTAGGACAACTCTAAATTAGAGTACCGTGAGACGTCAGTACTCAGAACGAGGCATGCTTGCTCTGGGAAGCTGTCATGAATGTGACAGCTTCCTGCTCAGGGGTTGTGAGATGCTGGGACATTGGCAGCTGCCAGCATCCCAGCAACTAATGACATATCTCTGGCCCAATTCAACTGCCGGCCGGGAGGATCCTGGAGGACTGCTGGTTGACATCATTAGCTAAGTATGGCGGCCATAGTCATATTTGGGCAGTGATGTAAATCTCCTGGTCATCAGGTCCGCCTAGGGTTGCCACTTTTTCTTCAAGCCAAACACGAACACTATATCGGCGTACAGTCAATTCTTTTTGTTTTAGTGTACACTATGGGATTGTAACAGACCTGAGACACCTTTGTGCACTCCAAAGAGAGATAGTAATGCAGCGCACATAGTGCCCCCTCACCCCACGCTCCTGTCAAGCCCTTTTTCGAGCCACATTCCTGTCTGAATAACAGTGGCGCTGGTGGTAATTTTTTTGGGGGGGGAGAGGATGGGCAAACAGTGCACCCCATCAATGGCGGGCAGCACTTCACCCTGGCGACACTGGCACTTCACCCGGGCGTCACCGGCGGCTTCCCCTGCTCTCTGCAGACATCACAGCGGCCTCCTCCTCAGCGGCCAATAGAGACGCTTCTCCCGTCGGCCAATTGGGAAACGGGTCTCAGACCCGCTTCCTGATTGGCTGGGAGGAGGATCAGTGTTTCAATAGCGAATATTCATTCACTATTTTAACACACCTGGGTGGACTCGTAGCGCAATGCTTTGCACCCTGAGCCCACCCTATTTTGAAGCCTATGAGAGCGTACTGCATGGATGGGGGGGGGCGGCGCCTGGCCCCTGCTCAATAACGTGTCCAGGTTTTAGGTGGACTGAAACCCGGGCACATGATTCAAAGCCTGGACTGTCTGGGTAAATCCTGGACAGGTGGCAACCCCAAGTGATTGACAGCGGATGGCAGTGGGCAGATTCCATAACTGTTGTTGGGCTGTTTAGTGACCATGGAACCTCCCGAGCCCTTTCCATCCGCTGTCAATCACAAGGGAGGTGGACCTGATAAGGAACTAGTCTCTCAGCATCCCCATCAGATTCTGTCCACCCAACAGCTCAACTCCCTAGATGCTGCACCTATGTGACAAGCACAGTGGCCAGGTAGAGAGCAACGCTGAGCCAGCATTACTGAGCTGCTCTAAGGATGGAGTGCCCGCTTTGCCCCCACCATGACTTCTGCGACAAATTCAGGTACTTTTTTCCAACAGGCCTATGATACTCTTTGTGAATTCCAAGGAGTATTTTGTGCTGCTCGGCCTAGGGGTATTAAATGGCGCAGCATCTAACCACTCTGTGTATAGCAAGTTGCAGAAAAAAAGCACATTTTACTGTGTACTACGGGAACCGCAACTATCTTCTTCTTTTTTTTTTTTTTTAATAATACAGGGATTGTATTGCAATTTTTTTTTGGTCTTGGTATTTTTTTTTTTTTAAATACCCATACTTTTTGATTACGTACATGTAGGCTCTTCTTGCTGTTTAGTAGCTTAGTTTTGCATAGTGACTGCTTTTTTTTTCCCCCTGTCTCAATATTGCTTACTATTAGGCAGACTAATAAGTGGTTGCAGTAAACTATAGATAGCCACTAGAGGGAGTTAATCACCTATTTATATGGTACAAAAGTGATAATATGGTACATAGGGGTCTATTTATAAAACATTAGTTGCACAAATGTCAGAAGCACTACTAGAGCAAGCTGAACTAAATGTCACCCCATGTCTTCTACTACATTAACTTCTGTATCATCAGCTCCATCTAGTGGCCAAACCGAGGTATGGTTTTCTGAAATATCTCAGGGAGAGAATATACTGCATTTTGACCACTAGATGGAGCTGATGATACAGGTGTTAACCACTTGCTTACTGGGCACTTCAACCCCCCTCCTGCCCAGACCAATTTTGAGCTTTCAGCACTGTCGCACTTTGAATGACAATTGCGCGGTCATACAACACTGTACCCAAATGAAATTTTTATCATTTTTTCCCACAAATAGAGCTTTCTTTTGGTTGTATTTGATCACATCTGACATTTTAATTTTTTGCTAAACAAACAAAAAAAATGGACATTTTTGAAAAAAAAAAAAACCCTAGTTAGACTTACCGGTAACGGTATTTCTACGAGTCTTTCAGGACAGCACCTGGAGAGAGCGCAGCTCCACCCACTTTCCCAGGAAACACTGCAGTCAGTTTCTTTAAAGACCGGACACTTCCACCATGGCCTCAGTTGTTCATAGAGTACCTCCAGCCATGCTGAAATTAGATAAGCAGAACACAGCAATAACACATCTTACAACCTCAAAACTTAGGGCGGGTCATCGGCGCTGTCCTGAAAGACTCGTAGAAATACCGTTACCGGTAAGTCTAACTAGGGTTTTCTCCCTTCGTCTTTCAGGACAGCACCTGGAGATGATAAAAGAGTACTTACTCTAGGGTGGGACCACCGCCTGCAGGACCTTCCTGCCAAACGACTGTTCCGCTGCTGATAGCAAGTCCAACCTGTAGTGGCGGGTGAAGGTGGAGAAACTTGTCCACGTGGCCGCTTTACAGATCCGACCCGGGGAAGCCCCTGCCCTCTCCGCCCAGGACGTTGCTACTGCCCTTGTTGAATGGGCTACTACCCCCTTAGGGGGCTCTGCTCCTGAAGCTTTATAAGCTTCGCTGATGGCCATTCTGAGCCATCTACCTATGGTGCTTTTGGATGCTCTATACCCCTTCCGTGGACCAGAGAAGAGAACAAAGAGCGAATCTGATCTTCTAAAATCTTTCGTTATCTCTATATAATGTAATAAACACCTTCTCACGTCCAGGGAATGGAAAGACCTCTCCTTAGCACTGGACGGGTTAGGACAAAAGGTAGGGAGAATTATCTCTTGTTCCCTATGAAATGCTGATGCCACCTTTGGCAAGAAACCCGGGTCAGTTTTTAGCACTACCCGGTCTGGAAAAATATAACAAAAGGGTTCTCTTATGGAAAGAGCTTGTAACTCGCTTACTCTCCTAGCTGAAGTTACTGCTACTAACAGGACTATTTTTAACGACCATAGCCTGATTGACGCTTCCTCTGGAGGTTCAAACGGCCCTTTGATTAGACCCCGCAGAACCACAGACAGGTCCCATCTAGGAAAAAACTTAAAAGGTATTGGCCTAGCTCTGGCCAATGCCTTGAAAAACCTAATAATAAGCGGCTCCCTTGATAACTGCCTCTCAAGAAAAACCGATAATGCAGCTACCTGCACTTTTAGGGTGCTAGCTGCCAACCCCATCTCCATTCCCTCATGGAGAAACTCTAGCACTGAAGCGATTTCCTGTGGCGAAAGTATCCTAATCGCACACCAGCTATTAAATCGTTTCCACGTTTTGAAGTAGATGGCCCTGGTAACCTCTTTACGACTGTTCAGCAGGGTAGAGACCAGTTTATCTGAAAGGCCCTTATTTTTTAACATCTGCTCCTCAGTAACCAACCTGTCAACCTGAGATGCTGGGTATTTGGGTGATGAAGGGGGCCCTGCGTTAGGAGGTCCTTCCGAAGCGGAAGCTCCCAATAAGGTTCCACCGCCATCCCCTGTATTGTTGCGAACCAAGCCCGTTTGGGCCAGAAAGGAGCCACCAGAATCATCGTCGTGTTCTCTTTCTGTAGCTTTCTTAAGACCAAGGGGATCATCTGAAAGGGGGGAAAGGCGTAGCACAACTGGAATTTCCATGGCTGCGCTAATGCATCCAATCCCTCTGCCTGATCCTGCCTGTTCAGTGAGAAGAAGGCCTCTACTTTTGCATTCTTTTGGGATGCGAAAAGATCTATTTGGGGCATTCCCCATCTTTCTGTTAGTTGTTGAAAAGTCTCTACATTTAGACTCCATTCTGCTTCCAGTACTCTTTCTCTGCTCAGAAAGTCTGCCATAAGGTTTAAATCTCCCTTCAGATGTATCGCTGTTATGGAGTTTAGCCTGTCTTCTGCCCAGGCTAGAATTTGGAGTGCCAAGGATAGCAGAGCCCTGCTCCTTGTTCCTCCCTGCCTTGATATATAGGCCACCGCTGTGGCATTGTCCGATAGGACCTGAACATGATGGCCCCGGACTGTTCTTTCGAAGGCCCATAGACCCAAGAGAATAGCCCTCAGCTCTCTCCAATTGGAGGACTTTCTGGCTTCCCAGTCTGTCCAACTCCCCTGAGCCATCTGCTCGTCCAGGTGGGCGCCCCAACCCCAGGAACTTGCGTCTGTTGTTAATCTTTTCTGCAAAGGAAAACTCCAGAGCAGACCCCTGTTCAGGTTTGAGTGATTTCTCCACCACCAAAGCTTCCTCTGAACCCGCGCAGGTATCCTTATTAATTTTTCTAGGGACTCTCCATAGGACCAACTCGTTAAAATTGTCTGCTGGAGCTCCCTTCCATGTAGACGTGCCCACTGCACCGCTGGAATAGTCGCAGTGAGTAGCCCTAAGACCGACATAGCTGCTCTTATGGAGATTGGCATATTTGTCTGCGTCTTCTTCACTGCCTCCTGAAGCTTCTCCCTCTTCCCTTCGGGGAGAAAAATTTTCTCCTGGATGGAATCTATCGTGTAACCCAAGAATAGTATGGTCTGAGATGGAATCAAGTTTGATTTCTCCTCGTTGATTATCCATCCTAGACCTACCAGGTGTCTCATTGTCTTTTCCAGATCTCTCACTAACAGGTCCCTTGTTTTGGCAAAAATTAGTAGATCGTCCAGATAGGGCAGGACTGATACCCCCTCTACTCTGAGTGGGGCCAAGGCCTCCGCCAGGACTTTTGTAAAAATCCTCGGAGAAGATGACAGCCCGAAAGGGAGAGCTCTGAACTGGAGATGAAGGGTAGATTCCCCCAGTTTTATCGCAAACCTTAGGTGTTTCTGAGATGTTGACGCTACTGGTACATGCAAGTATGCATCTCTCAGGTCTATGGAAGCCATAAAACATCCCGGGGTCAGGAGATTCTTTACTGAGAATATTGTGTCCATCCTGAACTTCTTGTACCTGATAGTCTTGTTTAGAATCTTCAGGTTCAGGATGAGCCTGAATTTTCCCGACGGTTTCTTCACAAGAAATATGTGTGAATAGCACCCCTGTTCTAATTCCCCAGGGGGTACGTTCACTATCACCTTTTGTAGCATCAAGTCCTTCAGGATAGCTGTCATTGCTAGTGACTTTTCTGAGTCTCGGGGAGCCTGGGTTATGTAAAAACGCACAGGAGGAGGTTGAGAAAATTCCAGCCTGTAACCCTCCAAGATGGTCCTGAGGATAAACTGGCTGCTTGTTATAGTCTTCCACTGTAAAAAGAAGGTCTGTAACCTTGCTCCCACAGTTGGCTGACCGTCACTGGGTTTTTGGGCTTGTGGTTGGGGGGCGAAAAAGTACTCCTGACTTACCCCTCCCTCTTTGAGACTTCCAAGGCCTTTTGTAGCCTGCCTCTTTGGTATCTGGGGTCTTTCGAAAAGCACGAAAATTTCTGTTGCCTTGCGGAAGTACCTTCTTCTTTATAGGGAAAGCCTTCTTTTTGTCAGCTGTTCTGTCAAGAATAGCTTCCAGCCCAGGGCCAAACACTAGATCACCTTCAAAGGGTAAACCGCATAATTTTGTCTTTGAAGCAGTATCCCCTGTCCATGTCTTGACCCATAACGCCCTGCGAGCTGAGTTTATCAGAGCTGTGGATCTGGCTGACATCCTGATTGACTCCGCTGAGGCATCTGCTATATACCCTACCGCCCTTGATAACACCGGTAGCGTATCTAGCAGATCCTTACGAGGCGTCCCTGCCTCAATGTGGATCTTCAGCTGCTCCAGCCAGTGTTCCAGATTTCTGGCTACCACAGTTGAGGCCATGGCAGGCTTCAAATTTGCTAAAGAAGAATCCCATGCCTTCCTTAATAGGGAGTCTGCCTTTTTGTCCATGGTATCTTTAAGGATACCCATGTCCTCAAAGGCCAGGTCAGTATTCCTAGATACCTGGGAAAAAGCTGCGTCTAGTCTTGGCTTTTTATTCCAAATATGCGAGCTATCCTCATCAAACGGAAACCTTCGCTTGAGGGATTTAGAAAAGAAGGGGGCTCTCTCTGGATCCTTCCACTCCCTTTTAATGGTCTCTGATAGGAATTTATGTACAGGAAAAACCCTGTGTTTTTCCTCCCCGAGGCCTTGGAACATCTTATCGTGTAGGGATAGCTGAGCCTTATCCTCTGTGATGTTAAGGGTAGTATGAATTGTTCTTAGTAAATCATCTACCTCCTCAAGGGATAACTTGTACCTAGAAGAAGGAGAAGAAGCTTCATTTACTTCTTCTGCTTCCTCCTCCGAATTTAGTAAAATGTTACTTTCCTCCTCCTCTGAGTCGCTGCCCCCTCTGGATGCTGAAACAGAGGATTGAGAATGTGGCACCACACTGCTATGCGCCGTTGGACGCCTATCTAGGTAGGACCTGAAGGACTCAAAGGTGTCTGCCAGTTCCTTCCTGAAAGAGCTTAGCAATTCGCTTTGTTGAGCTGCAGGACTAGCAGGAGCTGTCTCCTCCTTAACTATGTCCGTAATGCAAGATTTGCATAATACTTTGGGCCAGGAATCCCTCAGTAACCCCTTACAAGAGGGACACTTCCTTTTAACAATAGGGGAGACATGCTTGGTCTTTTCCTTAGCCTTCTGCAATATCCCAAGGGAAAAAAGACAATAGCTGAACCATATTTCACAAACAACAGTTTACATGCTGTATAAGGAACACAGAAAAAAACACCACCAAGGAAGTTAACCCTTTAACACCTATGATCTGTTCCACAGCCGGTGAATCACCCCACAGATCCACCTTAAAACATAATTAATCACTTATCCCTCCTTTAGTACTCAGGACCAAGTGATCTGCAGGCTCCCCACACTTTTTTTTTTTTTTTTTTAGGGAAGGGATAATAACTAAACATTATAAATGCCCATAGAGTAAAAGACAGAGACCAGTATCCCTGCTTACCTGAGCCTGGCTGATTGTTGTGGCTCCTGCTCCTGCCACCGCCGTCTGATCGTCCTCCATTATTGACAGGACACACAGCGGCGTTTGTGCTCTTTTATTTGATTTTCCCGGGCCGCTCACCGCTGTGAGGGCCGGAAATGAAATCAGCCATGGAGACCGCCCCCCCCTCCTGCGTTCCAGCGGCCGGAACCGGAAGCCGCGTCGCGCCGCTCGAGGCCCCGCCCCCGGTCGGAAATGACACGCTTGCCATCCGAACCCGGAAGGCGTGCGGCCCGTGGAACAGACGCCGCTCTACTCCACAGCCCTGCCACCGGTCTGTAGGAGCGGGACCCTCGCAGCCTGGCTCTCGCCGAGCATGAAGAGGAGGAGGCACCGGAGAATCCCCCACACGTCAGGGAGGATGCTGGGCTGTCTTTGGAAAAGAAGAAAAACGATCCGGTATGCCCTAACCTTCACCACCTGGAGAAAGCGCAGCACACCCCTGGTTCCCTGCAGCGCTTCCACCATGGCGGAGGAAACACTACAACTGAGGCCATGGTGGAAGTGTCCGGTCTTTAAAGAAACTGACTGCAGTGTTTCCTGGGAAAGTGGGTGGAGCTGCGCTCTCTCCAGGTGCTGTCCTGAAAGACGAAGGGAGAAAATCATGTTTCATAGTTTGTTATAAAATTTTGCAAACAGGTAATTTTTCTCCTTCATTGATATGCGCTGATGAGGCAGCACTGGTGGGCACTGATAGGCTGCACTGATGGGCACGGATAGGCACAGATAAGGCGGCACTGATGGGCACAGTTAAGGCGGCACTGATAGGCACAGTTAAGGCGGCACTGATGGGGACAGATAAGGCGGCACTGATGGGGACAGATAAGGCGGCACTGATGGGGACAGATAAGGTGGCACTGATGGCCACGGATGGGTGGCACGGATGGGTGGCACGGATGGGTGGCACAGATGGGTGGCACGGATGGGTGGCACGGATGGGTGGCACGGATGGGTGGCACGGATGGGTACCACGGATGGGGGGGCACTGATGGGTGGCACTGATGGGCACTTATGGGCACTGGTAGGTGACACTGATAGGTTGCACTGATGTGGGTGCTGATGGGTGGCACTGATGTGGGTGCTGATGGGTGGCACTGATGTGGGTGCTGATGGGTGGCACTGATGGGTGGTACTGATGGGTGGCACTGTGGGCACTGATGGGTGGCACTGTGGGCACTGATGGGTGGCACTGATGGGTAGCACTGTGGGCACTGATGGGTAGCACTGTGGGCACTGATGGGTGGCGCTGATTGTTGGCACTGTGGGCACTGATGGGTGACGCTGGTGGGCACTGGTAGGCAGCACTGCTGCCTATTGCCTTGTGTTAGAAGATCGCCGTGATCGGGACTGATGTCCCGATCACGGCCGCCGGTGATCGGGTTTTTTTTTTCCTCCTCGCGCTGTCAGCGCGAGGAGGAAAAATAGCCGATTACCGGCTCTGTTTACATCACATGATCAGCTGTCATTGGCTGACAGCTGATCATGTGGTAAGGGGTCGGGACCAACCCCTTACTCTGATCTGTGATCAGGCGAGTCTCATAGACTCGCTGATCACCGAGCGCGCCGCGCGCGCCCTGCAGGGGGCGCGCAGGCCCCTCATGCACTGGACGACGTCAATAGACGTCGTCCCGGCAATTTAGATCCGCGCTGTTGCCGTCATTTGGCAATGGCCCGGATCTGAAGCTGTTAAAGTGGAACTTTGCCCATACCAACTTGATAAAAAAAAGTGATTTTTTTTTTAGCAATAAACATACATTCCACATTAATAATTACGTTACCAAAATGAGTGTGTGCTGTAAATTGCCTCTGGCATTGCTCCCGTTTCTTCAAGCTGGACGTTGTCATTTTGCTGAAGCCCAGAGCCCCTGAGCAGCAGTAAATCTTTAGGCTGTCAGCAGATCGGCCTCTACATTTTCAGCACAGAGAGCAAGTGAACATGTGCAGAGCAGGGTGAGACTTTTTAAACAGTATAGGCACTTATTTTTACATATCTATAGGCCAAACTGAAGTGATCTAGCAAGACTTTATTTTCTGACTAAAGTTCCACTTGAATGTATTCAAAAACATACAGTGAAATTTAGGTCTGTTTTGCTCTGTTTTTTTGAATAGAGTCCATAGTGCTACATCAAACCTTGCTTTAAAGTGGACCTGTCAGCTATTTAGTGTGGAATTGGACACTGAAATGTAAAAAAAAAAAAAAAAAAAAAAAAAAAAAAAAAATTGTGGCCATTCCAGTATAACACTCTCATACTTTCAGCATGCCCCAGTTTTTGGCAAAGCAGTACCAGGAGTATAGTCATTGAGTCATTGATAAGTCATTGATAAGAAGGGGTGGGACCCGTGTCCCACAATAAACTCCAAGTAATGGATTTTGCGGTAAGTACAAAAATATATATATTTTCCTTGGTCATTAGGGGATATAGGGATTCAGAGATTGCTAGGATGTTCAAAAGCAGTCCAAATTAGGGGTGGGCAGTGGTGGCTGGTGGTTTTTTGTTTGGGGGCAGCAAACAAAAACCGCCATCCCCTCCCCCCGTCTGCCGGTCCACTGCCACTTACCCCATCGGCAGCGGGGATCGGCAGGCGCATCGGTGATCGACGGCCACATCGGACAGGGGGACAGGCTGCTGTGGGCATCTGGCAGCGTCTCCTCTTTCCCTTCTGAGATCATGACGGCTTCCGCCGTGCGTCTCCTTCCCTCCTCCTAGGCGTCCAGTAGGATTGCCTGACCTTTTAGCCACCCGGGAAACAGGTAACAGACCCGCGCGTCCTGATTGGCAGAGAGGCGATTCAGTGTTAGAAAAGCTTTTTGCTCTGCGCCACGAGTCCACCCTATTTTGAAGCCTATTGCCTCGTACACACGATCGGACATTGATCGGACATTCCAACAACAAAATCCATGGTTTTTTTTTCCTGACAGATGTTGGCTCAAACTTGTCTTGCATACACACGGTCACACAAAGTTGGTCGGAAATTCCGAACGTCAACACGTACGACGAGCCGAGGAAAATGAAGTTCAATAGCCAGTGCGGCTCTTCTGCTTGATTCCGAGCATGCATGGCACTTTGTGCATCGGAATTGTGTACACACGATTGGAATTCACGCAAACGGATTTGGTTGTCGGAAAATTTGAGAACCAGAACTCAAATTTTGTGCGACGGAAATTCTGATGGAAACTGTCCGATGGAGCCTACACACGGTCGGAATTTCCGATAAAAGGCTCCCATCGAACATTTTCCGTCGAAAAATCTGACCGTGTGTACGAGGCATAAGGCTCTAATGAGGTGCTTAAAAAAAAACACCCCCACTGCTATGCATGAATCTATCAATTAACCAATTGGGGGGGGGGTGGCGTGGATAGAGGGGGCCATTAAGCCTGGGCGAGCCAGGGTGGGCAACGGTAACAAAACACTTACAGGCCCAAGAAAACTGGGGACTCCTTGTAGCTCAAAGAGCCACCTGCAGGACCCTACACATGAAACTGACATCAGATGAGGCCTCAACATCCATCTGGTAAAAGGCGGAAGCCTTGCAAATCTTGGAAACAGTTGCTTGATGCTGAAAAACCCAGGAAGCACTCATGGATCTACCAGAGTACGCCTTGACAGAAAAAGGAATATAGTCCTTGAAACCATAAGTCCTGATGATGGTTGGTCTGAGCCAATGACAATCTGTGCAATAAGAAGTAGGTTTCTGGGCGCTAACACCACCTTGTCCCTGTATAAGACCAGAAGGGGGTGTTTACAACATAAAGTTGACAGTTAAGATATCCACCTCACTGAGGTCAGGTCACAAGGTGTTGGGGAAGGGGAATATCAGTTCAAATGGCAGTTTTTGAAGAGCCAATAAAACCAAGGTCACAGGGGAACATACAGAGGGAGCCACAAGGGAGACAGACTGCACACAATCTCTAATCAAGGCATGAGAAGCCAGTGATCACTGGAACAAGATGGCAAGCAGAGAGACCTGACCTATAATAGTGCTGAGGGCCAGATTCTGCTCCAGGCCCTTCTGTAGAAAGGCCAGAATTCATCCCATGGATAATTTCTTGGACTGAAAGTTCTGTGCATTGCACCAAGTGAAGTAGGTGGGTAGTAGGCTTTTTAGTATCATTAGAATCACCAATTCAAAGATGTCTCTGACTCTCCGGGCCTGGGTTTCCATAGCCCATGAAGTGTCTGATCTAGTCAGAATACCACCTTCTGCCTGGGCCACCCTAGAGCTACGAGCATCATCAAAACGCCCTCCAGCTCAATCCTGCAACGTGCAGGAAGTAGGAGTTTTAGGGGAGCAAAGGCTCAGGTTGTACTGATATCACAGAACCACCAGAGCATCCACTGCTTTCACTAGCGCAGTGATGGCGAACCTTGGCACCCCAGATGTTTTGGAACTACATTTCCCATGATGCTCATGCACTCTGCAGTGTAGTTGAGCATTATGGGAAATGTAGTTCCAAAACATCTGGGGTGCCAAGGTTGGCCATCACTGCACTAGAGGATCCCTATACCCTTAGGCAAACCTATACAGCCAGGAGTACTACATATGGTGTCTCCCACTGTAACACAGGTCCTGGAATACCTCTGGGTATAGAAACCACTTCCCAGGGTCCAGGCACCACTGGCTGAGGAACTCTGTCAGTCAATTGTCTGTATCTTGGATGCAAATGGTGGACAAAGCTCGAACGAGTTCTGTCCAGAACAGGATTTACTCTCTTTCTCTTGCCGCGGCAAGACCTCGGATTCCTTCCTGATGGTTGATGTACTCCTCTGCTGTTGCATTATCTGCCTGAATCCAAAAACTGTATGACCCCCCAGTCGGAAAGTCCAACATTTCGGGGCTGACAAAATCTCCTGAAGTTCCAGAATGTTGATTAGGAGATGAGATTGCTTCAATGTCTGCCTCCTGCACTGAGAGGATGCCCAGGACCCCCAGCCAGTCTGATGGCTGGCATCCTTCGTGAGGATCTTTTAGAGAACCTAAAGTAAGGACTTACCCAACTCCAGGGCAAAATTCTTGAACCACAAAGTCAGAGACAACTTGGTTTTCGATCCCGGTCCTGGCAAAAGGCTGAACTGAATGGTACTGGAGTGGAACTGCGCAAATGGGACCGCCTTGAAGAAGGCCATCATCCATCCCAGGGCTAAAGAGACAAAGTCTGGCAGCAGAGAGATTAAAGTTTCTCATGAGGAAAGAAAACTGGCTTGACCAGAGCAGGGAAGATATCCATTCTCATAGGCCACTAGCAAATATGGAAGGCATGCTGGGAATAGGAGAGGTTATACTGAAAGAGCCCAATATTTGTTTATTTGCTAGTGTCCGATTCTCCTGTAGGTGGCAGTATAACCTGACAGCCTCTGAATACTTGTGTCCCCTAACGAACGAGAAAGAAACTGAATTAAACCTGCCAGAAAAGGAATATGGGAGTTGCCATTGTTAGCTTAAAGATTTATTTTCCAGGAATATCATTCTCATCTGCCCCTTAATAACTGGTAGGTAGCTGACCTGAAACAAATATGTGCGCAGGCCATTCATAGAACAAATTGTATTCCTTCAATAATTAAAAAGCGTTCTCTGGCTGGATGAGGTGGAGATCATGCCAACACCATCCTCTCTACCTTGTCCAATGAAAGAATGCATTGCATTAATTGAAAAGAATACAAGGTGTTCTATGAATAGTGGTCGTGCCAAGCAAAAGATCCCCTGTGGTAGGGGAAGCCACCCACACAGAACCCAAGCAGGACCTGGAAAAGTGCAACTCTGACTGTAGTAGTGCTGACTACTACAGTGGTGTTCAGCCTCCCCAGTGGCCCCTCAGGCGTGAGCTATGCATACTTACGTTGTGCTAAGCTCTGTGCAATACAGTAATACTTTGGATTGTGAGTAACGTGGTTAACGAGCGTTTCGCAATACAAGCTATTATTTTTAGAAAATCCTAACTCGGTTTGCAAGTGTTGACGCCCAAAACAAGCACGATTCAAGCCTCTGTGGTATGCAGTACCGCATTTGGCCAGAGGTGTGGGGGCGCCGATGACACTTGGAGCCACTCTGAAACACTCCGTTCCCGAGTGTCTCCGAGTGCATCTGAGCGGCTCCGAGCAGTTTCCGAGTGTCTCCGGTGCCCCCCCAACCTCTGGCCACATGCGGTACTGCACACAATAGAAGTCACTGTGGAACGAATTATCTGAGTTTCCATTGACTCCTATGTGGAAACTCCCTTTGATATACGAGTGCTTTGGATTACAAGCATTCTTCTGGAACGAATTATGCTCGTAATCCAAGGTACAACTGTACAGATCATACCTGGACTTCAGCTTTAATATATTGCAGGCACTGCTTTAGCTCTCCAAACAGCAAGGAGAATGAACTTTGCTGATTGGAGAGCTCTAGCTCTGACTCAGCAGGGGGTGTGTTAGACCTTTGCAGAGAAACCACTGCTTCCACACAGAGAGGAAAGGTACTTCTCTGCAGCGTTGTGGTAGGGGACAGGCTTTTCTAATCAGGCTGTGGCTGTTTTTTTTAAAGAAAACAACAAATTTTAGGACTTTGTACACCTTGAATGTTTTCAGCTGATTCAAACAGAATGTAACCTGTCAACACAGTTGTATTTACATAAGAGACAAGAAGATCTGTGTTACCTTTAAAGTGTTACTAAACCCACAACAGTAAAATCAGTCTGTATATGCAGTAAAGCATGCTTGTTAACCCCTTCCCGCCGACCGTACACAGATATGCGTACTCGGCTTTCCGGGGTTATACCGGGATGATTCCCGCAGTTGCAGGCATCATCCCGGTACCGTTGTTTCCAGCGGGCGATCGGCTACCCGAGTATAACAACCGACGCGGCTAAAAGCCGCTCGGTTGTTATACCGGAGGAGCGGGAGGGGACATCCCCCCCCTCCCGCCGCCGTTACCGGGCCTCCCGTGCGATCGGGAGGCCCGGTGTCCGATCGGGTACCTTCGGCAGCTGGGGGCGGGCTGGAACGAAGCCGTGGGCGGCTTCGTTCCAGCCTTCTCGTTGTAAACGCGGAAGCAACGTCATGACGTCACTTCCCGTTTACTCGGCTGCCAATGGCGCCGAATTTAAAAAAGTACACAGTATTCAGAATCGCCGTTTTCGGCGATCTGAATACTTTGAAGTGTAAAGAAGGGATGGGGGGTCTTTTAGACCCCCCATCCCTCCATAAAGAGTACCTGTCACCACCTATTACTGTCACAAGGGATGTTTACATTCCTTGTGACAGCAATAAAAGTAAAAAAAAAAAAAAAACATTTTTTTTAAAACACAATTTATAAAGTAAAAAAAAAAAAAAAAAATAAAAAAAAAAATTTTTTTAAAGTGCCCCTGTCCCCGCGAGCTCGCGCAGCGAAGAAAACGCATACGGAAGTCGCGCACGCATATGTAAACGGTGTTCAAATCACACATGTGAGGTATTGCCGCGATCGTCAGAGCGAGAGCAATAATTCTAGCCCTAGACCTTATCTGTAACTCAAACCTGGTAACCGTAAAAAAATTTTAAAGCGTCGCCTATGGAAATTCATAGGTACCGTAGTTTGTCGCCATTCCACGAGTGCGTGCAATTATAAAGGGTGACATGTTTGGTATCTATTTACTCGGCGTAACATCATCTTTCACATTATACAAAAAAATTGGGGTAACTTTACTGTTTGGATTTTTTAAAATTCATGAAAGTGTCCCTTTTCCAAAAATTTGCGTTTAAAACACCGCTGCACAAATACCGTGTGATAAAAAAATATTGCAACAATCGCCATTTTATTCTCTAGATTCTCTGCTAAAAAAATATATATAATGTTTGGGTACTCTAATTAATTTTCTAGCAAAAAATACGGATTTTAACTTGTAAACACCAAATTTCAAAAATAGGCTTAGTCATGAAAGGGATAACCTTATATTCACTGTGGAACCTAAGGGGTTAATCCCCTGCATTGTGTAAAAAGGCTGTTTGATCCTGTCTTCTCTGATTATCCCCTTCGCTTACTGTCCCCAATCAATCTCCTGATAGAACAGAGCTTTGGAGGCGCTCCGCACATGCTCAGTTTGGTGTGTATTGCTAGAGAGTTTTTTTTTTTCTTTCAGGAGTGCATATGATCAGCACAGGGCCAATCAGTACTCTCCAGACAGAATGTCAGGGGTCCTGCAGCCTCATAGGACAGTCGGAGCAGAATGAAAACTCCTCCTACAAGCTTTAACCAGACACTGATAGAATTCATAAGACTGCTATATACTGCTGATGAGAAAAGGGTATTTAGCCGTTCATAATTACTAAAATAATTGCATTTCCATGTTCCGAGTACTTTGGGAGACCAGACATAGTGCATGCAGGGTCCTGGGTTTAGTAACACTTTACCAGACAGAGACAATCTTGCTATTCACTGACCAGCTCGAAAGAACAAAAATACCAAATTAGTTGCTAGAGGCAACATAGACAGTTCTTTCAGAAACATGATAAGAGACCTGACATATGCAATCAAGACCAGCAACGTGGTTCTCTTTTTTTTTGGGCTCGGCTCTCAGTAGGGGTGCATAATCCACTCTCCTGGGAGCCGTTTTAGTTGCCGTGGCAACCAAGATCAGTCCAGCATAGTTGAAAGCCGTGCTTATGAAGCCCTCAGCTGTAAATGGTCCAAGTCTATAAAATCCTGTGCAGCCAAGGTAATGCAGAAATGTTTTATTGAACACAACAAACAGCAATTAAAAAAAGCAACAAAAAAAAAAAACCAAAACACTGAAAATGACTACAATATCAAGGGCAGTAAACTCCTTGACATGACACAGCCAGCATAGTCCTTTAGATCCAGCAGTGTCAGCTCCTGTGCTCTATAACAATATGGATCCCACAGGTATAAATACATGAATACCCACATCCTAAGCAGTCCGGTCCTGCCGAGAAACAATTCTGCTGGGCATTTAAAAACGTACATAAGAAAAAAAATAAGTCACCAACCCCTGTCCAGCTTCGGAGAGCGGGTAGAGAGGGCATTGCATTGATGAGGGCCTACATTGCAGCAAGAAAAAGGCATTACATTGAAATTCTCTGCTCTTTAGGGTATGTCCTTCAAGGCGGCCATATTGTTCTTGGATCCACGCGGCCTGTCGCATTATCACAAGGAATCATTTATGTGCCACACATATTAACAGGTAACCGCAAAGCTGCAGTGCAAAGTGCAGTATCCTTGGCAGCCCGATTTCATTTCAACCAAAAGTGGACCTACCTAGTAACCTTACAAGTATACATGAATACTGTCCTGACATGCCCAAATATACAGCGACTGTACCATTTTTCAGTCCTCTAATGTCATTTAACCACTTACAGACCGGAAGGGTTTGCCCCCTTAATGACCAGGCCATTTTATTGCGATACGGCACTGCGTCACTTTAAATGACAATTGCGCGGTTGTGCGACACTGTACACAAATAAAATAAAACGTTCTTTTTTCCCCCCACAAATAGAGCTTTCTTTTGGTGGTATTTGATCACCTCTGCGGTTTTTATTTTTTGCGCTATAAACAAAAAAAGAGCGACAATTTTGCAAAAAAAAAAAAAATATATATATATATATATTTTTTTACTTTTTGCTATAATAAATATAAAAAAAAACAAATTTCTTCATCAGTTTTGGCCGATATGTATTCTTCTACATATTTTTGGTAAAAAAAAATAAAAAAAATTAGCAATAAGCGTATACTGATTGGTTTGCACCAAAGTTATAGCGCCTACATAATAGGGATAGATTTATGGCATTTTCTTTTTTTTTCTTTACTAGTAATGGCGGCGATCAGCGATTTTTAGTGGCGGACAGATTGGACACTTTTTTGGGACCACTGACATTTAAACAGCGATCAGTGCTATAAAAATACACTGATTACTGTATAAATGCCACTGGCAAAAGAAGGGGTTAACACTAGGGGGGCGATCAAGGGGTTAAATGTGTTCCCTCATGTGCATTTCTAACTGTGGGGGGATGGGACTCACTGGAGAAGGAGACAGATCGCGGTTCCTAATCACTAGCAGATCTGTCTCTCCTCCCGTCAGAACGGGGATCTGTCTGTTTACATATAGAGATCCCCGTTCTGGCTCTCGTGCCCACGATCGCGGGTGGCTGGCAGACATTGCGGCCGCCAGCCACACGCATCGGGTCCCCCGCCGTGCAGCAGGAGCGCCTGCTATCGCCTTTAAAGATGCCGACGTGCACCTACGGTGATTTGCGGGAACCAGCCGACCTGCCGCATTATAATGACAGTGGCTGGTCAGCAAGTAGGTAAAGTGTAACTCCGCTTTTGTGAAGAAATAAAATATTCCCCTCTGGGTGATCAATGTACATTGTAAGGAATTTATCAAACTTTGTTGCAGATTCTTACCTTTTGTTATTCTGGACAAATAGCTGTTTGTTTGTCTGTGTGCAGAGTGAATCTGTATGGGAGTGATTTTGTAATTATCAATCAGCTGCTGCACCTGCAGGGCTCTAATGAGGAAAGTAGCAGGGTCTGCATCTTTTTTAGATGTGATTTCCCTTTGGGAATATCTCACCAAAAATGACATTTTTGTTGCAGGGGATGCTCAAAATCTCATTGGTATCTTAGTGCAGCCTTCTGGTAAAATAAGTGAGCCAATCACACAAGAAGGAAATGACCAATCTGGTTGGTGTTCTGTATACATTCTGTGTACAGAATGCCTCCAGGGAGCCATATTGCAGCGCTGCGAATTGAAAAGGAAAGGTCATTTTTAATAACATTCAGTTACAATATAGTTACATGGTTGGTAAGGTAGAATAATGACACCAGTTCAACCTGTGGTGTGCGAATGTGTGTGCGAGTTTACGTCAATATTAAATCCCATATCCTTGTATGTTGTGATCGTTAAGAGGCTCGTCTAAAGTTTTTAAAACTAGCGACATTCCCCGCTGATACCACAGCTTGTGGAAGGGAGTTCCAAATCCTCACCGCTCCGACAGTAAAGAACCTCTACACAGTTTAAGGTTAAAACCGTTTCTCCTCCAGTTTCAATGACTGGCTGTGTGTCGCAATTTTATACGCTATATATTTTTTTCTTTTTTAGGCTTGGTTCCCATATATGCAAATCATATGCATTTTTAACCGCAAAAAAAAAAAAACACAAACTTTTTTTGGCGTACAGCGCCGCAATTGCCAGTTAAAATAATGCAGTGCCGTATTGCAAAAAATGGCCTGGTCAGGAGGGGGGGGGGGGGTGGGGGGGGGATTGGGGTAAATCTTTCAGAGACCAAGTGGTTAATCAAATTGCACATTGATTAGATAAAAATATAAGTGTAGATGGCCACTATTACACGTTTTCAATGCCATAAATTCAAGCAGGTCTTATTAGAGGTACCCAGACACAGAAAAAATGACCATTCATTAAAAAAGTCTCTGATTCCACATGTGTGGCTGCAACACAAGTGAAGAGTTGCTTGTTCACTGTGAGGCTGTGTTTCCACTATTGCATCCCCAAAGTCGCACGATTTTGCCGCAACTTTTTACCGCGACTTGAAGCAATGCCTGTGTCTATGGACCTCAAGTCACATCAAAGTGACTACTACTACTTTGAAGTCGCACAGATATGAATGGTACTCATTGGAAATCATGAGGAACAACTTGTCATGCGACTTTTCAGTCCCAAGTCGCATGGAAAGTCGCACTAGTGGAAACATAGCCTGAAAGTGAGTCCCTACTGGACAATGGTCCTCACCGGATAGCGCAGGACTTCTTGTTTTATGCTGCAGCTTCCTTGTACCTGCAAATGTCCATGTACCCAATTTTAGTTTTACTTTTTAAAATTTTACAATTGATTTAAAATTTTTGCTAAATTTAAAATTGTTTAAAATTAACTTAATTTTAATTAAAATTAATTCGTTTTACAATTTATTCTTTAAAACTTTTACTTCCAATAGGATGGATTGTACACAACCTATGCTCTCCAAAATGTAAAGCCGGCCATAGGTGGATTGAATCACAACCATTTCAGCAGCGACCGGCCATCTATGGGCAATGATCGACTTCAATACAACCTGTCTGTCAGGTTTTTTGCATGAGATTCCTAATGGCGGCTATAGCCATCAGCAATAATCATTGTGTTTTGCCAGCAGGGAAATCCATAGGACAGAAGGCAGATTGTCTTGTTCTTGCATTGAAATCCTTGGGACTCGCTCTTGTCAATAAGTGGGAGACTGTTATGACTGTGCGGTACGGAGTGGAGACATTCATTACTGCAGAGAAATCTTGGAGCACTTGAGTCTGCAAGAGATAGAAGCCGATTGGAATTTTCTCCCAGCTTTGCTCACTCCAAATTGAATGAGCAGTGTTCAGCGGTGGAGGCCTTTAATAAATAGACTTTCAATCTTTTCCTTCATGTCTGTAAGCGCTTTACGCAACCAGATATTAGCAGACATCTCCGCATGCCATCCTAGTCTTCCATAGGGCCCTATTGACTCAATGTCCAATTATCTCGATCTTAGCTCATGTATACAGTCAGAGAAAGAGCTGGAAAGGTCCATTTCACACGATCGTTTCTGCCTAAGGGTACCTTTAGGATTACAAGGGGTGGGAGAGAGCATTCATAATTTTTGCCTGAAGGAACTTTAAAAAGCACCTAATATAAGCCCGTTGTTCGAAAGCAGATGATTGAGGTGTGGAGGTAGAGGATCCCCGTTTAGGAAAAGGTAATTGCCAGTTGTAAAATGGAAATGACCACCCCCATCCTCCCACAGTGCAAATCGCTTCCAAAAATTCAGTTTCCTATAAAAGGTTATAAACAGAACATGATCTACCTTCAGAAAAAGTCTTGGGGGTTATAAAGTACCCTAGATAGCCCATTGATTGTTAGATAATGCAAATGAGACCCCCGTCCTGGTAATGTAGAGCAAGGCGCACTGCACTTGAGTCATGAAATGAACTCATGTGACCTGTAGGTGAAGGGCTGGTTGAAAGGCATACGGGTTCTCAAAAACAGGACAAGAGAGGAATGCAGCTGACCACAGCACAAGAGACGAAACTGGAAAGCTCGATACTGAGGTGCAGAAGGTCCAAGTCAAACTGCGGCAGAGAGGAGGCCTCGAGGAGGTACATGGCAGATGTGTGATGAGCTGGCGTAGACCGCTGAGACGTTACGTGAGCCACTTCTCGATGCATTCCTTATAGACCGTCTTGTTGGAGTGCCACATTGTGTGAACCACTCCTGGGACGGAGTAGACTGAGATCCCTCCTCTTTTATCCAGAGTGCGGAGACCAAATGTATCATCCTCGTACACCTAGGGACAAAAAGCTTTGTTTAATATAAGAGAACATTAAAGTGGATTAGCAGTAAAGCAAAACACCTGTGTGATTGGGTGCTGATTCCACTGGTTGATATGGGCTATCCAAACATAGAGCCCCCATACTAAAAGCAGAACTAAACCTTCATATCCTTGATGGCCAAGGAGGCTGCCATCATAACCTCTGTTTTATCTGCAGTTGCCAAGGTGCTGCACATGTGATAAGTTACAACATCAGAAATTTGAGAGCTGGACAGCTCGGTTGAGGAAGTAAGCGATTGTGACAGTTACGTATGCCTTGAATGTAATAGCTTTGGGAAAAGGTTAAATCGATGGGTTTAGATCCACTTTAAAGCTGGACTCCAAAAATTCAGCCAAACTGTCAAATGTGCTGGCTTACTATGATCTAAATCCAACGAGACGCATGCCACCTAGCGGACTTATTGCTTTAATTCAATCTGAGTTTTATAGAGCTCTGGGAATACAGCTGTTTCTACACTCCTGGAGCTTGGACAGGAGAGAAGCTTCTTAAGCCACGTACACACAAGCGGAATGTCCAACGGAAGCTTTTCATCGTCTATTCCAATCGTGTGTGGGCCTCATCTGACTTTTTTTTTTTTTCCAAAATTCTGACGGACCTAGAAATGCAACATGTTCTAAATATTTCCGCTTGTCTGTATGCTGTTCCGACGGACCAAAAACGACGCTTGCTCTGAAGCAAGTACGAGATGGAAGGTATTGGCTACTGAACGTCCTTTTTCTAGTCCCATCGTACGTGTTGTACGTCACCGCGTTCTGGTCGGACTTTGGTTTGACCGTGTGTAGGCAAGACCGCTTGAACGGAATTCCGTCGGAGAAACCTTCGGGGTTTCTTCCGACGGCAAAACCGGTCGTGTGTACGCGGCATAACACACAGCATCTCTGCCCACCTCTCCCTTCTTCTGTTCATTCACATGAGCCTTTGTATTTTGTGACTAAGTTCTAATAACAGAAAGCGCTCCATGATTGGACAGGACCAAATGCAATATTCCCCATGCACATGTTCAAGAAAATGCCTGTCCAGTAATGCTGGGTGCTGTAATGGCCACAGGCTGGAAACCATAGACAATCAAAGTGCAGAAATGTCATCAGCACACCAAGGTTTCCTCAAAAGGGTCCAAAGCTTTATTTTCATGGTCACATGGTAAACATACGGCAACGTTCCAGAGGCATGCAGGGCCCCTTCTTCAGGCAAGTGCCCTGCGTGGCTCCGAAACGGTGCCGTATGTTTACCATGTGACCACAAAAATAAAGCTTTGGACCCTTTTGAGGAAACCTTGGTGTGCTGATGATATTTCTTCACTGTGATTGGGCAGGGGGAATGGAGGGGCGGGCACAGCGGATGCATGCAACTTTGCAGCTGTTGGAGCGGAGGCCAGTGGGTTGGAAAACTGGAAGTGTAGCAAGAGCTATGCTCCCAGAAACTCATGAAAATCTACATTGTACATTAAAGAGAAGTCCACGGGATGGCATGCACCTTGTTAGACTTAACCCAAAAAATATCCAGAATATTTCCCAAAGTGGCTGAATTCCTGCAGTTCAGCTTTAAAGTCATGGACATTTCCAGTCTCCATGTAGATTTTATATAACTGTAAGGCCTCATTCACACGAGGCGCATCTGCTCAGCGGAGTCCGCCAGCTCAGCAGGAGATCTCTCTGTTGATCTCCACTGAGCTGGCGGATGACAGGTCCGTCTCTGCTCACTGAGTGGGGAGGGGCTTGTCAGAGTGCTGCGGAGAGATCGGATGAAAACGGACAGCATGTCTGTTTTCATCAGATCTCTTCCGATCTGATCTGCCCAGACGGATGGCAAACGTATCGCCATACATCTGATTTTAGCGGATCGGATAGCAGACGGGTGTCAGCGGACACATCTCCGCTGACATCAGTCTCCCCATAGGAGTCAATGGATGGCCCGCTCGGATCCGCCTGAAAAACAGACAGGCACACAGAAATACCCATTTAAAAGCAGGAGGCGTTAGACTTTAAGGTGGGCAGCTATGGACAGTAGCCCTCTAAAGTCTTGCTATGATAACCCATAGGCAATATAAGAAGACAGTGATTGCCCAGCCCATCTCATACCACTTATACCGGAAATAGCACTATTTGATCTATTTAGTCAAAACATTTTGTCGACACTACTAACCTGCTGCTCTTGCATCTCCACCACCTTCTCGTTTTCATCAAAGAATGCAAAGTGGCTAAAACAAAATAAGACAGTATTAAGGGATATGATAGCTAGAAATACTGTATAGCAATTTCCTGGGCTTACTGCAATGGCAGAAGAGGACAGCCGAGGGCCCCAGCACTCAATACAGATAGGTCACCTGTCTTGCAGTGTTATAGTTAAAACATATACCTGGACTCCCAGGGAGTAATGACGCCATCGCTAGGGCCTCCTATGAGAACCAGTTTTCTGAGACGTAGGAAGTTTTGCCTCCATTCTGCCAGAAAAAGATTGAGAGAATAAAATTTAATTTATTAGGACAGAAATTTGGCTCTTCAGATATGTACATGTTATTCAACTGAATTTTTGCCATTTTTTATTGTGAAGCTACAGCTTCACAATTAGCAGCAGCATTGTCAGCCTATTGTAGGCACTCCTTTAGCTGGCTGTTAGACCATATAGGCATCTCAATGAACAACTGAAGGAATGCACCAGGCAGGCTGACAACACTGCTGCAAATTCAGAGGCGTAGCATGGTCACCCTGTAACCGGAAGTGTTCTTACTGACTGTATCGTAAAGGTAAGAAACTTTGCAAAAAGTTCACAAAAATGTATTCACTATAGAAAATGCCATACATTTAGACATGATGCAAAACTCACTAAAAGCACATTTAAGGTGTACACACACTTTCATGGATGACTATGGCACAGTACAACCATGAAAATGGATGAACCCATCTTGCTCATTTAGAACGTGTCAGCATAATCTGTAGCAACTTGCACGGAACACCAAATCATACATAGAAAGTCCTGTTAATTAAAAGAGAAGAAAGGGGTTTGACATTTTTTATATGAATCACACTTACCTAGGTGGATGCTGCATCTGTCCCCCGCCGGCTCTAACACTGAGAACCGAGCGATCAAACACCGCCAATCACTCGGTTTCTCAGAGCTCCCTGAGCAGAGAGCTGGTGATTGTCACTAGCTCTAAACTTTGCCCCCATGCCCCCCCCCCCCCCCATGCTCACTGGAGCGCTGGGCTGTGGCGGGGGCGAGAGCGGCCGGCTTAGGCCCTCAGCGGCTTGCCGGTCCAGGCATGTGAGTGGATCCCAACTTCATTGTCGTGATCTTGTCTGAGACTGGACCAGCTCCGTGACATCAGCCGACAGCGGGTTTCAGCCCACTATCTGCTGAAAACGGGTCAAAGAAGTGCAGAACAAACTGCACTCCTGTGATCCACAGAAGTACAGCCAAAGCTTGTTTGGCTGTTTGCCTTTAAAGCTGAAGTTTATTCTGATTATATTTTGCTGGCCCTGTGTCCTTACCTCCCTCATCAACATGGTAATGACATTTTTTTTAAATAAAACTTTTCCATTTTCATTACATATCTTATTTTAGACCCAGTAAAGTCATCAGTTTGTGCTTCTCTATGCAATGCAGACAGATCGTGGCTGGCAAGAAGGGCTGGTAGGGTGCAGTACACAGATTCCTGACAACATCACAGTCCCCTGCTTCCGCATCCCCCTAGATAGCACTGATGCTGGCTCTTAGGAGGAATTATCAAATTGCCTTGATAGGCGGATGCCAGCCTGGAAGGGTGGGCATTCCTAAGCAAACTGCATTTGTAGGAGGACTGCCCTAGGTAACCCCCACGTGTAATGCTGAGCCTTCATGACTGAAACTAAAATCCAATGAATTGCAAGGGATGGCCCAGAGACAGTCAAACTGAGGAGGAAAGAGTTGGATGTCCTGCGGCCATGAAAAAATAGACATAGGCTGGCCATACACAATGCAAATTTCTTTCCGACCCGATTCCCCCATCAACACAGACAGCGCTGACAGGGGGATCCCTCCTTCGGAGCCATTGTCTGCTCCCGGCAGGGGCAGGTGGGGGAAGCCGTCCCTGCCAGGAAAAGAAAGTGAATATCGCTGTCGGCTATAGCAGCCCCTTGCGATAATCACAAGTGAATCCAGAAGGCTGGTTGTACCCAAGTTGATTGATCGATCAACTTGGTGCACTTAGCCTGCCCATTATTGGTTCGAATTTCAGCCGGTTCCTGCTGAACCAGCCGAGATTCGAACCATGTATGGCTGGCCATAGACTGCTCTGACAACACACAGTGTGAGTGACAATCACCATGACATGAACCAGTGAGCAAAATAATAGCTTCTTATTTCCAATCCTGAAAGTGAAAACATGTTAGCTGACCCACCTGTAGTGTTCGGTTCCGGTCTCTCAGAATTTATAGGCGCCAGGAAATCACTGACATTAATATACATGTCATGATGATGAGGATCTGTACACAAAAAGATCACCGGTAAGAAAGGAAAAATCCACTTTTGTTTGAAGTTTTATAGAACATAAATAAAAGCCATTATGTAAAACCACAGAGAAAAAATGTAATATACTGCAGATTATGAGTACTTAGGTATGGTGGCTGCTTTAAAGTAGATGTTCAGCCAACACCTTATTAACTCTAAACCTGCTCATAGCCACAATCTAAACCTAATCTATCTAGCCCTGTAAAGAAAAAAAAAAAAAAAAAAATCGATATACTCAGAGTCCTTTCACACTGACATTGCGGTCGCGTTAACGGTAAAGTGCCGCCAGTTTTAGAGGCACTTTTCAGCCACTAGCGGGTGCATTTAACCCTGCTAGCGGATGAATAAAGGGTTAAAAGCGCCCGCAAAGTGCCGCTGCTGAGATCCTTTTGGCAGTGCTGCCCATTGATTTCAATGGGCAGGAGCGCTTTAGGAGCGGTGAATACACCGCTCCTAAAGCGCCCCAAAGATGCTGCTTGCAGGACTTTAACGTCCTGCCAGCGCAGCGCCCCAGTGTAAAAGCACTCGGGCTCTCACACTGGGACTGCAGATGAGGCATTTTTCAGGCGCTTTACAGGCAGTATTTGTAGCGCTAAATCACCTGAAAAACACCTCCAGTGTGAAAGGGGTCTTACCTGTTCTGCAGCCACTCTGGTCCGGTCCCACGCTGAGCTCTCAGTGTGTGGGAGTGTGCAGGAGAGACAGCCGACAACAGAAGCCCCATAGTACCTCTTTGGGTGACATCACTTCCCAGCCGTTGTCGGCTGTCTCCTACACACAGCATCCGCCGCTGGAGACCAGAACGGCTATAGAAAAGTGATTTCTTCTCTACAGGGCTAGATAGATTCGTTTTAGAATGTGGTTAGAGTTAGGCCAGCCATACGCAGTTTGAATCTCCGCCAGCTCAGCAGGAATCGCCGAGATTCGAACCGTTAATGGGCAGGCTGAATGTACCAAGTTGATCACCAGATTCTCTTACCATTATCGCTAGTGGCTGCTATAGCAGTTAGCGATAATGACTTTATTCTCCCAGCAAGGACGGCTTCCCCTGGCTACTCCCCGCCGGAAGAAGACAATGGCCCGGCAGGAGGGATTTCCCTGTCAGCACTTTTCGGGAATCTTTTTCTTTCCTGCAACCTGTGAAATTTGCATGATTCCTCCATTAACACAGTCAGCATTGACAGGGCAATCCCTTGTGCCGAGCAATTGTCTCCCCCCCGCTGGAGGGATGGGGGAAGCCATCCTGGTGGGAGAAGACAGCTATTATTGCTAGTGGCTATAGCAGCTGCTAGCGATAATTGTAAAAGAATCCGGCAGGCTGGTTGTACCCAAGTTGATCGATCGACTTGGTACATTCAGCCTGCCCATTAATGATCCGAATCTCAGCCGGTTCCTGCTGAACTGGCTGAGATTCTAACTGTGTATGGCCCGCCTTAGTTAGGTTTCGGGTGAACTTCCACTTTAAGTTCACTTTTTAGGCTTTTTTTTTTTACCCCTTTTTTTTACCCCTTTACTTTCACCTGGTGATCCTGCCAGTAACATGCTAGGGTGACAACATTCACTCACTATACTGTATCTATGGAGGAAAAGTCACCCTAGAGCAGGACTACAGTATAACTCTTTCTCTCTTCATCTTCATTACATGGTGGCGGTGTTCTGCAGTTCACAGAGAGAACTGGGCAGAGCTGATAAAAACTAATTGAAAAAAAACTTCAGCATGCACAAAAAACTTAAAGTGTTACTAAACCCACAACAGTAAAATCTGTATATGCAGTAAAGAATGCTTGTTATACTCACTGTGGAACCTAAGGGTTTCACTGCATTGTGTATAAAGGCTGTTTGATCCTGTCTTCTGTGATCCTCCTCTTCTTTACCTGACTCCAACCCATCTCTCGATAGAACACAGCATTAGGTGTCTGGCTGCACATGCTCAGTTTGGTGTGTATTGCTAGAGAGTTTTTTTTTCTTGGGAGAGTGCATGTGATCAGCACTGTCCAGACAGAGGGTCGGAGGAGAATGAAAACTCCTCCTACAAGCTTAACCAGACACTGATAGGAGTCTCAAGACTGCTATATACTGCCGGTATTTAGCAATTTATATTTACTAAAATTATTGCATTTCCATGTTCTGTGCACTGTGGGAGACCAGATATAGTGAATGCAGGTTCTGGGTTTAGTAACACTTTAAGAGCTCACTGGATTTCTGGTGGGATCAGCAGGTATTATTTACATTTATCAATCAGCTATAACAAAGCACTTTTTATAGTGTATTTAAGAGGCTAAAAGGGGTAAATAAAAGAGGTTCATTAATAGATATATAAACACAACATTATTGAAAATGACCTTCATATTTTATTCTGTAACTTTATAGGATTTTATAAAAGCACAATTTAAAAAGTCTGTATAATCTTCTCAACAAAAAAAATGCAATAGAAAAAAAAAAAGATTTCATAAAAGTACAGAAAATGTAAGTTTCCATGGCAGCAGTTTGGGGGGATATTAAAATGAACTTATTGCCCGCTAGACTTTTAGCATACTCTAACTGCTTGTGTTGGGAACAGGCTGTTGTTGTGACTCCTTGAACTGCTTTAGGCAGAACTGATAAGCTTAACTGCCTGCTACAAGATGTGGTGGTACGGCGCTGGACCCCAAAGGAAGTATAATCCGGCAACCAATCCAGCTTTTGGAGGCTATTGTCTGTCACTTGCAGTGTTCCTAGAGCTCCCTGGAGCAGTATGTATGTAGAATATGTAAAGGCACCACAAGTCCAGTAAAAGTTTATTTCTCACAAATAAGCTGCAGTAAATGTGCAGTGGGCAGTCCGGAAGCGGTTAAAATAAATAAATAAAAAATAATTTGTTTATGCCCGAGAACCGGAAGTGACGGAGGTCGTTCCGGTCTCCCAAGGGCATAGAGCTGAGTGGGGGCCATCTTGCCCTCACTCGACTTCTGCCAAGAAAACAGCCGCATCAGATCACTTCCGGGCTTAACGGATGGCTCTGGTAAATTACCAGGAATTGGTGGCAGTGGGATCACCTTTCCGCCTCTCCCGCCGCCTCTAAAAGTGATCCTACACTTTTATTAAACACAGAATCGTCCATAGTAAAAAATTCTACCGGTGGTATAGCAGCTAGCTGCTGCCATACCACCGGTATTAAATGTCAAAGTATTGAC
>NC_133332.1:44692474-44714680 GCF_042186555.1 Aquarana catesbeiana | reverse complement strand
TTGCATGCTCTGGGCAGTGGTTTTCCACAGAGCAGCCCGGATCCTCCTCTTCTCGGGTCCCATGCCGGTGTTCTGCCGAGAAAGTTCAGCTCGGCGGATAAGTTCCCCCCTCTACTGCGCAGGCGCTGCGCCTGCGCAGTAGGATCCAGCGGAAATAGCCGAAGATAAATAGGGGAAAATCAGCTGTACACGGCGCCTGTAAGAGGGGCCCTCGCGGGCTCGCTTCGCTCAGCTCTTTTAGATTCCCCCTCTAGGTCCACTTGGATGGTGGGGAAGAAACCTGGACCCAGAGCGCAGGCGCCGTGTACAGCTGATTGTAGATTTTGTCGTTCGGCCATCTCCGGCGGCTGCTAGTAGTTCGTACTGTGCAGGTGTTGCGCCTGCGCAGTACAGGGGGGGGAACCTATCCGCCGAGGGAACTTTCTCGGCTAGACACCGGCGTTCCTGGCTCCTCCCTTCTGCCAGGTGCCCCCACAGCAAGCAGCTGGCTGTGGGGGCACCTAAGCAGATGCGCTCCCGAGCTGCAGCTTTGTGTGTCTATTCACACAAGGAGCCACAGCTCAGTCCCACCCCCCTCTGTCTCCTGACTGGCTCACTGGCTGTGATTGACAGCAGAGGGAGCCAATGGCTTCCATTGTTGCCAAAAGCCAATCAGAAGTGCATGTTCCAGGAGAGGCAAGGCTCTTGTGGACATTGCTGGATCGAGAGGGGCTCAGGTAAGTATTGGGGGGGGGGGGGGGGTGCTGTTGCACACAGAAAGTTTTATACCTTCATGTATAGAATGAAGGTAAAAAAAACCTTGTGCCTTCACAACCACTTTAATAATTCCACCCCTGTGGCTAAGCAGAAGGTGCAAAGATCCAAACTAGTTCAGGGAAACTTCACTATCACAATCTATAACTCATAAGAAGCCAGGTGATGATTCAACTCACCAGGGAAAAGTTAAATATCCTCTTTAGGTGGAGCGAACTTGTAATCTTGTTCTCAAACACACCCTACAAGTGTCTAATGGATACGGAAAATGAAGATTTCAGGTCTAATCTCTGCAGATTTGATGTACACTTGGCAGTGGATCATTTTGGAAAGCGTGCAGAGTAAATATTTGGGAATGTTCAGGACAGCTTACCCTCTTCTATGGTGAGATAAGATGGTAATGTCTTACCTGTCACAGCGCTAGCCAATGGAGAAGCTGCTTTGACGACATTTGAGGTCATTACACGATGCTCAGCAGAAAACCTGTAGAGAAAAAAAAAAGGGGACAGGACATTTTTAGATAGAGGACAACCATAAAATAAAAGATTCCATATCTATAGAAACATATGGACACCCCAAACCCCTTTGATTTACCTATGATGCCAGATACAACTAGTACTAAACCTTTTCCAGTCCAGTTCATGACTGGCAGATGAGAAGGTTCCAGATCTCTTGGCACCCTAAGGGCCCATTCACATCAGGTGCATTGGGAATGTGATAGGTAGTCTTGCCCAGTACAGTTCCAACACAAGACAAGGCAACAAGCCATGTTCTCTATTAAGCCAGTTCACATCACTATGCTTCAGAGCCGTAGTTTTTTTTTTTTTTTTAAGCACACACCAGGGTTGTCACCTCAACCCTGTAAACCCAAACATATAAATTACACAGATTCTGGGGCTAATCTAATGCAGATAAGGCACCAAGTTTAATTATCACATTGATCAGCCACAGAACCTGTGTAATTAATGTGGGTTCAGTTTTAAAGGGATGCAGTGGCAACCCTACGCAACACACTTGTGTACTGGCAAGATTGGGAACCCGGCTTTTTTTGCCTCGTCTTGCGTTGGGGGTGGTGCTCTCCATGGCTGCCCATCACAGCTGTTATGAACAGGCATTAAACCATGTAATGTGCTGGTGTAAACGAGCCTTAAAAAAGGTGACTACAGAGTGGGGCAGCTACTCCAGGACCTGTGATGAGAGGAGGCTCCACCAGGACTGCATTATTCAGGTGGAGTAGAGAAGGGTAACAATTCTTCAGTTCATTTTTCAGGTCTGTGTCCTGTTGGGGAGATTTCCATACCTTGGAAAAAGAAAAAGAAAGGGGGGAACACACGCCGCCCTGCCGGTGCCAGCGGGGAGGAACACACGCCGCTCAATGTGTCACACAGGCAGCCAGTGTTGGTGATCAAAGCCCTCCTAGGTCTGGGATACGATCGTCACATCAGGAGCCTAAGCCCCTTCTTACCACTACTATATGGGCTCTTATGCTATTCAGCCAGTCCTCGCACTGCCCAGCGGGACCATCCTGCTAAAAGTCGACTCTCATGAGATATCATACATTCCTACAAGTTTTTTTATTATTTCAGAGCTCCATGGTACGGTGCTTGTCAAGACCCCGACTCCCCTGTGAACAAAAAAAGTGAACCATGAAATCACAGCACAGAAAAAATGTGCATGACGGGTTCAGGATTGGCCAAAACTCGGAAGAGGAAGGAGCTCTATCCCTGAACCCCACAAGTATTGCGCTCAATTATGACAATGACAGGTGGGGGCCTCCCAAAGTGGCTCCAGTTGGTTGCATCCCCCATCTGGGGAGCATTCCAGCAGAATCGTCCCTTCAGCAGCTGTTGGCGCCCCTGCTCTGCCTGATGGAAGCAATCTTGAAGTCATTCCTAACAATCAATCAGTATCTCCACAGAACCAAGCCTGGCCGTTAATCATTCAGTAACAAACGTAAAAAGCCAGCTGAGATCTTACAAGTTCCCTGGTATGGAGATTTCTCTTCAACTTCCTGTCACAGGGACACAACAGGAAGTGAGGGGCAATCTCTACAATGTAAGACAACTCTGCTTAGACAGTTGTCACCAGGACAGGCAGGCTCATTGGAAGATTTACCCTCACTTTTTGTTCTGGTGACAACTCACCTTCCATCTTGGTGACATGGAGCAAAAAGGACATATAGAGAGGGCGATTCCATACAAAGGCAAATAAAAATTTACAAAAGGGTTCTAAAGCTGGCCATACACCAGTAGAACTTTGTTAAATGTTTGTTTTGGGGGCGTTCGTTTCATTTTTCTAATCATTAGTGGGGTCAAATTATTGTGTGTTTTCGACTGTAGTGATGCAAAAGTTCGAAGGAGCAAGATGGAAAAAAAAAAATTCAAACAAATATGTTTTTCTAAGACCCCTTTCACACTGGGGCGGTTTGTAGGCGTTATTGCGCTAAAAATACCGCCTGCAAACCGACCCAAAACAGCCGCTGCTGTTTGTTCAGTGTGAAAGCCCGAGGGCTTTCACACTGAAGCGGTGCGCTGGCAGGAGAAGAAAAAAACTCCTGCAAGCCGAATCTTTGGAGCGGTGAAGGGGCCGTGTATTCACCGCTCCTAAACCGTTCCTGCCCATTGAAATCAATGGGGCAGCGCGGCTAAAGCGCAGCTATAGCCGCACTATGCCAGCGGTTTTTAACCCTTTTTTGGCCGCCAGCGGGGGGTTAAAACCGCACCGCTAGCGGCCGAATACAGCCGCAAAAACGACGGTAAAACAGCGCTAAAAATAGCGCTGTTTTACCGCAGACGCCCCCACCGCCCCAGTGTGAAAGGGGCCTAACAGTGTGTGTAGTTTTCATTGAGGAAATAACATTCATTCCAAGATCGAATGTTAGGCGCAAATGGAATATTTGAAGGACATTCATCAAGTATGTATAATGAATCATTCTTCAAAATGTACGATGAGATTTTTCATACGAACAATCGTAGGAAAATCTACAAATGTAAGACAGCTTAACACTTCCATACTCTATCCAAAGTTAAAAAAAATGAACAAAAAACAAAATAAAACAAACACAAGAGATGGGATATTTCTGTCCATTTTAATGATAGCTTTTTGTCTAGTTGTCTTAACACATACTGGAAGAAGATAAGAGGATAGAGATACCTCGCCGCTGTCATGTGATAGGACCAGAGTGAGTAAGTAAGTGTGATTGTGCAATCTGGAGATGTGTCAGTTTCTTAAACGCAGATAAACAAAATATAGATTTCTGAGTCCTCATCACCACCCCAGACAAGGCATGAGGATGTCATCATCAGGAACGTACAATATGTATCTACATTCTACATTACTCATTGGAAGCAAATAGATCTCAGCTGTCATTTTCTCGATGTACACTATATTACCAAAAGTATTGGGACAACTGCCTTTACACGCACATAAACTTTAATGGCATCCCAGTCTTAGTCTGTAGGGTTCAATATTGAGTTGGCCCACCCTTTGCAGCTATAACAGCTTCAACTCTTCTGGGAAGGCTGTCCACAAGGTTTAGGAGTGTGTCTATGGGAATGTTTGACTATTCTTCCAGAAGTGCATTTGTGAGGTCAGGCACTAATGTGGACGAGAAGGCCTGGTCGCAGTCTCCACTCTAATTCATCTCAAAGGTGTTCTATCGGGTTGAGGTCAGGACTCTGTGCAGGCCAGTCAAGTTCCTCCACCCCAAACTCACTCATCCATGTCTTTATGGATCTTGTTTTGTGCACTATTGCACAGTCATGTTAGAACAGGAAGGGCCAACCACAAACTGTTCCCACAAAGTTGGGAGCATGAAATTGTCCAAAACGTCTGGCCTCAAGAGTTCCCTTCACTGGAACTTGGGGGCCAAGCCCAACCCTTGAAGGCCCTCCACCCCCACACCATAATCCCCCTTCTAACAAATGATCTGGACCACTACACAAAAGCAAGGTCCATAAAGACATGGATGAGCTAGTTTGGTGTGGAGGAAAGTGAAATGCCTGCACAGAGTCCTGACCTCAACACGATAGAACACCCTTGGGATGAATTAGAGTGGAGAATGCGAGCCAGGCCTTATCATCCACATCAGTGCCCGACTAATATATATATATATATATATATATATATATATATATATACATATACACACATACACACACACACACACACACACACATTTTGTGTGACCACCATTATTTTCCAGCACTGCCTTAACCCTCTTGGGCATGGAGTTCACAAGTTGCCACCGGAGTCCTCTTCCACTGCTCCATGACAACATCACGGAGGTGGTGGATGTTAGAGACCTTGCGCTGCTCCTCCTTCCGTTTGAGGATGTCCCACAGTTGCTCAATAGGGTTTAGGTCTGGAGATATGCTTGGCCAGTCCATCACCTTTACCCTCAGCTTCTTTAGCAAGGCAGTGGTCATCTCATCTTGGAGGTGTGTTTGGGGTCGTTATGTTGGAATACTGCCCTGTGGCCTAATCTCCGAAGTGAGGGGATCATGCTCTGCTTCAGTATGTCACAGTACATGTTGGCATTCATGGTTCCCTCAATGAACTGTAGCCCCCAGTGCCGGCAGCACTCATGCAGCCCCAGACCATGACACTCCCACCACCATGCTTGACTGTAGAAAAGACACACTTGTCTTTGTCCTCCTCACCTGGTTGCCGCCACACACGCTTGACACCATCTGAACTAAATAATTTTATCTTGGTCTCATCAGACCACAGGACATGGTTCCAGTAATCCATGTCCTTAGTCTGCTTGTCTTCAGCAAACTGTTTGTGGGCTTTCTTGTGCATCATCTTTAGAAGAGGCTTCCTTCTGGGATGACAGCCATGCAGACCAATTTGATGCAGTGTGCGGCGTATGGTCTGAGCACTGACAGGCTGACCCCCCACCCCTTCAACCTCTGCAGCAATGCTGGCAGCACTCATACATCTATTTCCCAAAGACAACCTCTGGATATGACGCTGAGCACGTGCACTCAACTTCTTTGGTCGATCATGGTGAGGCCTGTTCTGATTGGAACCTGCCCTGTTTAACCGCTGTATGGTCTTGGCCACCGTGCTGCAGCTCAGTTTCAGGGTCTTGGGAATCTTCTTATAGCCGAGGCCATCTTTATGTAGAGCAACAATTCTTTTTTTCAGATCCTCAGAGAGTTCTTTGCCATGAGGTGCCATGTTGAACTTCCAGTGACCAGTATGAGAGAGTGAGAGCGATAACACCAAATTTAACACACCTGCTCTCCATTCACACCTGAGACCTTGTAACACTAACAAGTCACATGACATCGGGGAGGGAAAATGGCTAATTGGGCCCAATTTGGACATTTTCACTTAGGGGTGTACTCACTTTTGTTGCCAGCGGTTTAGATATTAATGGCTGTGTGTTGTAGCAAAGTGTCATTTCTTCAGTGTTGTCACATGAAAAGATATAATAAATTATTGACAAAAATGTGAGGTGTTATTACACTTAAAGTGTAAGTAAACCCCCCCTATCGTTTTCAGCCAAGGAAGCTGCCTCTGTTTAATCTACAACTGCCATGAGCACATATGATCAGTTATGACACCAGCCATTGGATGGTTTGACAGCTTGGTTGAGAGCACAACCAATGGGAGTGTTACATTTCTGGCACGCACCAGAAACAAAACAGTTTTTTGAAACTGGTAACTGGATGGGTTTACTTCTGCTTTAAAGTTCATGTGGGTGTAAAGGTAGGCGTCCCGATACTTTTGGTAATATAGTTTAACCCTTTCAACATTTAACCCTTCTGCTGACGGAGCCTTTTTTGCACACATTTTAATAATCATTTTAGGCTTGAAGATTACTTAAAACCCCCCAAAACAGCGGAAGCAATGGCGCCCCCATGGCTGGCGTCAGCGGAAGGACTAGTGCTTTGTGTCAGTGTGAGGAGTAAAGTCAAGGGCCAGATAAAGGTAAGCCAAGGGCCACATGTAGAAAACACTGGCTTAGACCCTTTTAAGTGTCATCCTTTAGGTTCCCTGGAGCACAATCTCACTTCAGAGCTACAATAGGAACAAAGAGGAATTGAACCTTAAAAGCGGTAGCCAAAAAAAAAAAGAAAGGCAGGCAGAGGGCAAAGGACTGGTCTACAGTATTGTTTGTGGTCTCCCTGATGCGGATCTTTCCCCAATACAAGATTTACCATGTCTTGTTAGGCACTGTGACTGGCTGTGGAGCCAGACAGATAGTCCATAACACAGACAGGAAGAGTTTGTCCCAACATAGCATCACATGGTGACAGCTGGGTAACGAATAACGGCCCAATTCCCCGACAGCACACAACAGGTGTGACCCCATGGCAGTTCAGGCTACAAGCTCGGCGGACTGGATATTCATCTTCTAACCATTACATTGTGTTCTGCCTGCGGCCTGCCTGGCTTAATTCCCCTTTATTACTCCAAGCATTCCCGTCTCCTCTTACCCTCATATCTTTCCCCATGACTGATCTCTTCGTCTATGCTCAGTTTTCACTAACTGCCCCCCCCTCACTGCCATCATTGACAGAGACCTCACACCCCCTCGCCCTCCCCGTGTCGCAGCTGCTGACGTCTTTTCCAGTCCTGTTTACTTAACAGTTCCGTGCAGACGCACACACAATCCTAAGGAACCCGCAAACTGTTCATTGTTACTGTACAACTGCTCTCTTGTGATGAGGCCTTGCTAATGTCCAGGCCACACCATACTCTGATACCTGGACAGCCATAATCCAGGTCACACCATACTCATACCTAGACAGCCATAATCCAGGTCACACCACACCCCAATACTTGGACAGCCATAATCCAGGCCACACAATACTCATACCTAGACAGCCATAATCCAGGTCACACCATACCCCAATACCTGGACAGCCATAATCCAGGTCACACCATACCCCAATACTTGGACAGCCATAATCCAGGCCACACAATACTCATACCTAGACAGCCATAATCCACGCCACGCCATACCCCAATACCTAGACAGCCATAATCCCGGTCACACCATACTCTGATACCTGGACAGCCATAATCCGATACGTGGACAGCCATAATCCACACCACGCTATACCCCAATACCTGGACAGCCATAATCCAGGTCACACCATACTCTTACCTAGACAGCCATAATCCACGCCACGCCATACCCCAATACCTGGACAGCCATAATCCAGGTCACACCATACTCATACCTAGACAGCCATAATCCGATACGTGGACAGCCATAATCCACGCCACGCCATACCCCAATACCTAAACAGCCATAATCCCGGTCACACCATACTCATACCTAGACAGCCATAATCCGATACGTGGACAGCCATAATCCACGCCATACCCCAATACCTGGACAGCCATAATCCCGGTCACACCACACCCCAATACCTGGACAGCCATAATCCAGGCCACACCATACTCAAAATACCTGGACAGCCATAATCCAGGCCACACTATACTCCGATACCTGGACAGCCATAAACCCCAAACCTCCTATTAGGACAGATCTGAAAGCTCAGATGGAGGAATAGGAGGAGGACATGGCACATAAACAGCACTCAAAGTGGAGTCACGTTTTAGAAGAAAGCTGTGCTTTGGCCATTGAGGGCCAATTCACACCAGTGTGTTAAAACTCAACTCCAGGGGGGCCACACTACAAGGGTTAATTGCTCATTTAGATCTAGGGGGCATAAAATAAAATAATTACTTATCCGATCCTCTGCGCTGCTAGACCAGCCCCCGCAGTGTCTTCTCCCCCATGCTCCAGCAGTCTAAGGCCTAACATCACCAAGACCAATGCAGGGTCCGTAGCCACCCCTGGACCATGGAGGAGCACCGTCTGCCATAGGAGTGGAGGATCAGATAGGTAAAAGTGCTTTTACCCTACCCTATACCTAAATGAGCAGTTGACCTCTGCCGTGCAGGCGCAGCCACACAGCATGGAGGAATTTCCAGATCTCCTGGAGTTGGGCTTTAAGGCAGGGCCAACTCCCTTCAATAAAAATAAAATAAACTGGACATGCACCATTTTTATAATGCAAAACACCACAACAAAAATATATGTTAAGGTGCACTACAATGCAAATGCTTTGAAAAGTGCTGCCTAGATGTATTGGGGTGCCATTTAATATGAATCGTACCACAATGCATATGTTGTGGTTGCGGTAACACAGTGAAACGCACCACAATAGTGTGAATGGACCCTTAAAGTAGATGTAAATTCAACAAAGCATGTTGCATGAAGAGAAATACTTAAATCATCTCAGGAAGGGTCCCCTACAGTGGTGTGATCAGTTCCACATATCTCCTTTCTAAGGCACTTGTGGCCATGGTCGCACTCCTGCCTCCTCCAAGTACAATGTACGGCTAAAAAAGTTTAAAAAACCTGACACCGTCCACTGCCCTACTGTCCGGCACCACCCTCTGCCCGCCACCGTCCACTGCCCTACTGCCCGGTACCGTCCTCTGCCCTACTGCCCGGCACCGTCCTCTGCCCTACTGCCCGGCACCGTCCTCTGCCCTACTGCCCGGCACCGTCCTCTGCCCTACTGCCGTCCTCTGCCCTACTGCCCGGCGCCGTCCACTGCCCTACTGCCCGGCACCGTCCTCTGCCCTACTGCCCGGCACCGTCCTCTGCCCTACTGCCCGGCACCGTCCACTGCCCTACTGCCCGGCACCGTCCACTATTAGGGTAAACTTCTAAGAGTTAAAAGTGACATATTTTTCCCTAATATTTAGTTAGGGCTTGATATTTAATGTCAAGAAAAATAAAATAAAATGCCGAACCCCAGTTATCTTTCATCTCTTTAATGTTGCTCAGATAGAACTCCACCTCTCAAAAAGGTTTCCCACCCCTGCCCTAGACATAACAAGCATTTAACCCTTGTATGGGGGGCCCTACTGCAGGAGCAGATTTTGTCTTATTCCTGGAGCTGGACTTTAAAGTACATACCTGCTTTTCTGTTTTGCATGCAGGGAGAACATACAAACTTCACACAGGTGGAGTTTCTGATGGGAAACCAGACCCCAATGGTGCAAGGCCACAATAACAAACACCTGCTGCCTTGTCAATGACAGGGACAGATGGTTCAGTCTCTCCTAGGTCCATGAGGCTTGATGGGCTCCCAGCTGTAGCCTACCTGTAACATAGTAAGGATTCTGGGGTCTGCACTGGTACAAAGCCTCCGATTCCTGTATCTTCAAGGGGTCAATGAAAAAATTTGGAAGGTCCATATTTAGTCCACTACTTGTTGAGCCCTATGCTACATAAGCACCCAACAGCGTGGAATGCTACTAAACCCCAGGACTCTGCATTCACTATATCTGGTCTCCCACAGTACACAGAACATGGAAATGCAATCATTTTAGTAAATACAAACTACTAAAACACCTTTTCTCATCAGCAGTATATAGCAGTCTGACTTCTATCAGTGTCCAGCAGAGCACTGGTTAAAGCTTGGAGGAGGAGTTTTCATTCTCCCTTGATTGTCTTGAGGCTGCAAGAACCCTGACCCTTTGTCTGGACAGTGCTGATTGGCCCTGTGCTGATCACATGCACCCTTCCAAGAAAAAAAATAAATAAACATCTCTACCAATACACACCAAACTGAGCATGTGCAGAGTGCCCCAAGGCTCTGTACCATCAGGAGATGGATTGGGGACTGTGGAAAAAGGGGAGGATCAGAGAAGACAGGATCAAACAGCCTTTTTACACAATGCGGAGGATTAACCCCTTAGGTTCCACAGTAGGTATAACAAGCATGCTTTACCGCATATACAGACTGATTTTATGGTTGTGGGTTTAGTGACACTTTAAAATGGTCTGTGAGCAAATATATATATATATTTTACATACATACATACATACACCTTGCTGAAGCGATGAAAGCAATAAGATGCAATTGGGACAATTTCCCCCTGACACAACGGTTTCTCAGAATCTGGGTTATTTATGAGAAGCCGCAGAGGGTCCTGGGTGAACCTGTAGCTGCGATCTGTCATTATCCTCCTGCGGGGATCAGAAAAGCTTTAAAGATTGAGAGAAATGCAAACCAGGATTCACACATCAAACAATCTGCACACATCAAAATAGAGAGTGACATCGGAGCCCTGCCATACTGGTCTTCACCATGGAAAGAGTCTACAAGAAGAACTGTCTGTCACCCACAGTGAGACTAATGCTTTTATTTTCTAATCTGCTTCAGAAGCACGGGAGGTAAAAAAAAAAAAAAAAAAAGGGGAGCGTTCAATTTGAACAAAATGAATCAACAGGTCTGCCTCGGTTCTTATTTGCCTGAACTGCACAGTCAGATTGGGGGAGCAGCCCATTGCAAAAAAAAAAAAGGTATTTTATCCCCTGCTGATTTTGTATGTTTGCCCACTGACATAGAAATGATCAGTCTATAATTTTAATAGTAGGTTTATTTTAATAGTGAGAGACAGAATAACAAAAAAAATCCAGAAAAACGCATTTAAAAAAAAGTTATAAATTGGATTTGCATTGTAATAGAGTGAAATAAGTATTTGATCCCCTATCAACCAACAAGATTTCTGGCTCCCAGGTGTCTTCTATACAAGAAACGAGCTGAGATTAGGAGACTATTAAAAGGGAGCGCTCTAAGTGCTGGTTCACACGGGGGCGACTTGTCAGGCGATCTAGTCACCTGACAAGTCGCCTCCCGTTCTGTACAATGGAACCGTTCTAATCGGAGCGACACAAGTCGCTCCGACTTAGAAAAAGGTTCCTGTACTACTTTGGGGGCGACTTGGGGCGACTTCCATAGACTTCTATACAGAAGTCGTTTTGCAAGTCGCCCTGGCAGTCGTGTGCAGGTCGCCTCGGTGAGGCGACCTGCAAGTCGTGCCGCCCCTAGTGTGAACCGAGCCTTAATCTCAGCTTGTTACCTGTATAAAAAGACACCTGTCCACATAAGTAATCAGATTCCAATTTCTCCTCCATGGCCAAGATCGAAGAGCTGTCCAAGGATGTCAGGGACAAGATTGTAGACCTACACAAGGCTGGAATGGGCTACAAGATCATTGCCAAGCAGCTTGGTGAGAGGGTGACAACAGTTGGTGCGATTATTCGCAAATGGAAGAAACATAAAATAACTGTCAATCTCTCCCAGTCTGGGGCTCCATGCAAGATCTCACCTCGTGGAGTTTCAATGATCATGAAAACTGAGGAATCAGCCCAGAACTACACGGGAGAATCTTGTCAAGGATCTCAAGGCAGCTGGGACCATAGTCACCAAGAAAACAATTAGTAACAGACTACGCTGTGAAGGACTGAAATCCTGCAGCGCCCGCAAGGTCCCATTGCTCAAGAAAGCACATGTACAGGCCCGTCTGAAGTTTGCTAATGAACCTGAATGATTCAGAGGAGAACTGGGTGAAAGTGTTGTGGTCAGATGAGACCAAAAATCATTCTCCTTGGCATCAACTCAACTCACCGTGTTTGGAAAAGGAGGAGGAGGAATGCTGCCTATGACCCCCAAGAACACCATCGCCATCGTCAAACATGAAGGTGGAAACATTATGCTTTGGGGTGTTTTTCTAAGGGGACAGGATAACTTCACCAAAAAAGGGCCGATGGACGAGGCCATGTACCATCAAATCTTGGGCAAGAACCTCCTTCCATCAGCCTGGACATTGAAAATGGGCCGTGGATGGGTATTCCAGCATGACCCAAAACACACAGCCAAGGTAACAAAGGAGTGGCTCAAGAAGCAGCACATTAAGGTCCTGGAGTGGACTAGCACAGCATCCCTGAGAGATCCACAAAACTATTATAGGGAACCTACTTGTGACAACTATGCGATTGTTGCAATCACAAAGACATGCTGGTGTCGGAAATCCTATGTCAGCCATTATAATCAGCGGTTCTATATAACTTATGGCAGCTTTTGAAGGCAAAGCCTCTCCTCCCACAGGTTTTGCCACCCTCAGGGTTGATTGGCAAAGGATTAGCCCACATCCATATTTCAATAAATTGAGGCGTATGAGATATGTATGGTGTGATTTGTACGTAGCCTGATCTAAACAAGATGAAATGCTGGACCTCAACATGCTCCTGGCAGCAGGATAAACAGTGCTGCCAGAACGGTGAGGCTTCATTTACACTGCTGCTGGTGGTAAACGGACGTCTAGGGGCCATACACACTATACAATTTTCTTTAGATTTTTTCCTTTAGATTTACCAAAACAATATAATATGGAGGTTAAACCTAAACAGCTTCAATTTGTATGTAATCAGGCAGACCCTTGCACTACATGGTTTTGGTAAAAGGATTTCCTTTATGGTTTGATAACGGAAATCAAAACAACAAAAGTTGTATAGTGTGTATCCAGCTTTAGGAGCAGTTGGGTGTTTTTTTTTCAGCTGCCCTCTTCTCTCTGTTATCTTATCAGTACATGTACACAGGGTCCTTTATAGTCATTTCCAGCCAGCTGAGTTTAGAAGCATTTTTTGGAAAGAAAAAAAAAAAAAAATTTATGCATTCAGGACGGATTTTCAGAGGCCTTTGAAACGCCAAATGCCTGTAACGGCTCTTTGTACATATTTTTTTGCACTACCCACCTTTAGGTTAACTATAACATTAATAAGTAGCTTCTGTGTACTAAGCCGGGACTTATTCCTGGAGAGGTTGCTGCATTGTGTTACCAGTGTCTATATGCTCTGTCTAAGCTCCTTATAAATCTGTAAGCAATTGCACTGTGTGTTAGTCATAAGTGTGTGCACCCCAAAGCTCAAGCACACATGCACAGTAGAGCAGTGGATGGTGTTAGGGCAGTGGACTTTGTCAGTAGGGTAGAGATTGGTGTTAGTAGAGCAATGGATGGTGTCAGTCAGCAGGGCAGAGGACGTGTGAGTAGAGCAGAAATTGGTGTTAATAGAGCAGCGGATGGTGTCAGAGGAGGGTGTCAGTAGGGCAGTGGAGGGTGTCAGTAGGGCAGCGGAGGGTGTCAGTAAGGCAGCGGAGGGTGTCAGTAAGGCAGCGGAGGGTGTCAGCAAGGCAGCGGAGGGTGTCAGCAAGGCAGCGGAGGGTGTCAGCAAGGCAGCGGAGGGTGTCAGTAAGGCAGAGGAGGGTGTCGGTAAGGCAGAGGAGGGTGTCGGTAAGGCAGAGGAGGGTGTCGGTAAGGCAGAGGAGGGTGTCGGTAAGGCAGAGGAGGGTGTCGGTAAGGCAGAGGAGGGTGTCGGTAGGGCAGAGGAGGGTGTCGGTAGGGCAGAGGAGGGTGTCGGTAGGGCAGAGGAGGGTGTCGGTAGGGCAGAGGAGGGTGTCAGTAGAGCAGAGGAGGGTGTCGGTAGGGCAGAGACTGAGGTTAGTAGTTTTTTGATTTTTATTATTTTATTTTGATATTACTTTAATAAGATTAAAAAAAAAAAAAAAATTTTTTACAATTTGTTAGGAGCTCCATTGAGGGACTTTGGTAAAATAGCATAGAAAGGGGCTGAGAACAGAGATTTCCCAGTCCCTTTCGCTGTAGCCTCAGCTGCCACGAGGGGGTGGGGGTGCGTCCAGGCACATCCGGCACACCCTGTGCGCAAGCCTATGGTGTTAGTGGATTGCATGCAGATTAAGCATCACAGCGTAAGTTAGCAGATCTTCTTAGCCAGATTTCTGTATGTGTGTGTGTGTGTGTGTGTGTGTGTGTGTGTGTGGTCGTCTAGCAGGCCAGTCAGAGGACGAATAGCTTGGTGGTGGCAAGCTATCAAAACTCATGTGTCTGATGAGCATGGGCAGAGGAAAGTGTGGCTAACACAAGAATTCTAGTTTGCAGAGTAGCTTTAAGAATCCCGGAAGTGTGTACCATTTCCTAGACTGATCCCCTATCCTTAGAGCACACCAGATTGTAAGGGATCATTCATGCATGCTAGCAGTTGGGGAAGGGTGTTACATTCCCATGGTTGAGATGCGTTTTTTACCTCCCACCAACCGCTTGCTTGCAATGAGTTGCAGGTTTAAAGCAGAAGGTCCGAAGCTGATACTCCACCTCCTGTCAAATGCTCTCTGAAGATCAATCTGAATGCGAACAACTCTTCAGAGATCAAAGCATGCGTGAACGAGCCCTAATGCCGTGTACACACGGTCGGACTTTTCGTCGACAAAAGCCTGACGGACGCCGACGGACTAAAGCTGGCTGACAATCCGATCGTGTGTGGGCTTCCCCGGACTTTCAGCGGACTTTTCCAGCCGCAAATCTGACGGACTTTAGATTTGAAACATGCTTCAAATCTTTACGTCGTAACTCCGCCGGACCCAGAAATCCGCTAGTCTGTATGCTAGTCCGACGGACAAAAACCGATGCTAGGGCAGCTATTGGCTACTGGCTATCAACTTCCTTGTTTTAGTCCGGTGTACGTCATCACGTACGAATCCGTCGGACTTTTGTGGGATCGTATGTAGGCAAGTCCGTTCGTTACAAATTCTGCCGCAAGTCCGCCAAAAGTCCACCAAATGTCCGTCGAAAGTCTGTCGGACTTTTGTAGCCGAAAAGTCCGACCGTGTGTACGCGGCATAAGATTTATATCTGCCTGTATATGCCCATTGTCCAACCAGCTAGATTTGGGTTCAGTCTCTGTCTAGTGGTGGCCAGAAATATTGCAGGCTGTGAAAAGTCTATTAAAAAAAAAAAAAAAAAATTGTATTGGCACGCATCCTTGCAATTTATGTTTTAACAATATTTTAGCGTACACAGAAGTCTGCATTGTATCCATCATTTATTTTTGGTAAAGTCATTTTGATAATAATCGGTAACTGTAAAGTCCTATGCTCTGTATGATAGGTTTATGATAGGCTGTAACCAGGGATATGGTACTTCGTCTGTAAATCAGTCTGATTGTATTACATGCAGTTTATTGGGTACATATTAAATAAAAATTCTGCAGAAGGAAGGCGCAGCGATGATCGTGCTTAGCAACTGTTATGAGGACAGATGGCTCCCCAGCCTTCAAGGAGCGCTCCATGGCCAGCCCTATACAACACCTCAGATTGTGGCCCAAAGTGACACTCGCAGCAGCTACACCCCAGCTTGTATTACGTCTGATACTTTCCTATGGGGCAGGTAGCAGCAGGTGCTTTTTCCACCGCAGTCCATCAGCAAAGCAACCCGGCAGGAAAAAAAAAACAGACGCCTCCAATTCCCCTGAACATAGCTGATCGCGGTACATGTCACTCAGGTGCTCGGCACCCATCTACATCCTCCCCGGGGATTGTAAACTGACACTTGCTGCCTGTCAGGAATAGCTGTCATTACTTGTTTTTGAAGCATTTAACAAAGCACAAGCAATGTAGGTACACAAGGAATAAAGGGAATCCGGAATCAAAAGCTTCTTGGGCTCCATGCCTGCAAACATCCAGGAGGCTTTCATGACCTTTGTGCACTTACATGCTTAAAACTGAACTCCAAGAAAAGCAAATGTTGTCCTAATACGAGAGTCATGTGTATTCTTCCTAGAATCTTGGTGTGCTTTGTGTATTTCTTCCAGATCTGTGTAGTAATCCAGTGTGAGCTTCCTGTAATAAAGACCGCTCAATGCTGCTCTCTCTCCTTGTGCAGGGTGATGGGTCTGGTCTCCACCCCCTTCTGTTGTTTTCTGCAGGCAGCCTGTAGTGGGTGGAGCCTGCTGGGCCCCTCCCACTGCTCTGTTAAGGCTATATTCAGCACAGTGATGATGCCACTGCTACTTTTACAAGATAATATCTTAGCTTAACCCAGGGGTCTCAAACTGGCGGCCCTCCAGCTGTTGCGAAACTACAAGTCCCATTATGCCTCTCCCTGAGGGAGTCACGCTTGTAACTGTCAGCCTTGCAATGCCTCATGGGACTTGTAGTTTTGCAACAGCTTGAAGGCCTGCCAGTTTGAGACCCCTGGCTTAACCACTTAAAGCGGAGGTTCACACAAATATTAAACTTCCACTTTTCAGAACCCTCCCCCCCTCAGGTGTCACATTTGACACCTTTCAGGGGGGAGGGGGGGGTGCAGATACCTGTCTAAGACAGGTATTTGCACCCACTTCCGGGCATAGACTCCCACAGGAGTCTATGCCACTTCCCATCCCCCCGCGCTGTCTGTTGGGACACACACGGGTCCCAGAGACAGCAGGGACCATTCAGATTGCGCAGCGCGACTCACGCATGAGCAGTAGGGAACCGGGAAGTGAAGCGGTCGTTGAAATATTCCATGTCACACCGTATTTGCGCAGCGGTCTTTCAAAACGGAATAAAAATAGACTTCACTGAAAAAAAAAAAAAAAAAAAAAACACACTACCCGGTACAGTTAGTCCAAATTTTTAGTATATTGTGAAAGATGATGTTACGCCGAGTAAATAGACACCAAACATGTCACGGTTTAAAATTGCGTATACTCATCGAATGGCCACAAACAACGGTACTTAAAAATCTCCATAGGTGACGCTTTAAAATTTTTTTAGAGTTGAGGAGATCTTTTGTTAAAATTATTGCTCTCACTCCCACTATCGCGGCGATACCCGATTTGAACACTGTTTACATTTGCAAGCACGACTTACGCATGCACTCTTTGGTACGCAAATTCCTCCTTTGCACTTAAAAGTATTAAAAACTCCAAAATCTGAATACTAGAGATTTAAAATTGGCGTCCTTGACAGCTTAGTAAACCGGAAAGGACGTTGTGACGGCGCCTTGCGGGTTACTACATCGGAGACCCGATCAAAGCCAGTTCCGGCTGGTCACTGTGGGTGGAGCGGCAGAGGGCAGCAGGGGGGGGGAATTGAGTCTCCAGGCATCACCCCGGTACAACCACTTCCTCAAAACGACTATTTAAAGTGGAGTTCCACCCACTTTTACAACTCTTCAGCATCCCTCACTAAACTGTTCACTGTAAACAAAATGAATATTTTTTTATTTTTTTTCTCAGCACCTACTGTATATCTGCTGTATTCATTTTTCACTTCCTCCTCCCTGGCCGCGGCCCATCGCATCATTTCCTGTTTGCAATGCCTTCTGGGAAGGGGCGGCAACTTCCTCTGAAACTGCCGTTGCTATGGAAACCTGACCTGAAACCTGTTACACTGCTTGTGCTGCACTGAGCATGTGCAAGATCTGCAAGGATGAGATCCAGGAAGAAATACAGTCTGGCTTCAGATGCCCACACTTACTATGGCCACGGCCTGCTGTAAGTTTATAAAATAACAAACTACTGCTATAAACTAACAAAACAGACCTTAGTTTACAGACTAACTTTACTAGAATACATTAAGCTTGTGTATTATAGGGGTATTTTTATTTAAAAAGTATAATTTCGGCCGTAACACCACTTTAACCCAAGGAGGAGACCCTCCACTAGCACACTTAGTAGTAACCTTCACACACAGACCCAACACATTTTTCCCAGCATTAAAGCCGAACTCCAGGTACAGAAACTAATTTCATTATAATCAATAGTAGCCGCAAAGGATTTCAATCCACTTCTTATGCACTGAATGATTTCACAAACCCTGATATTACCTTGTAAATGTTGAAGTGACGTCACCACTGTGTGCAGCCTGCGCAGACAGCAGAGATATGGGAGGGGCTCAAGAGGCTACAGCCACTAGACTGCCTGCAGGAAACTACAGGAGGGGCGGTGACAAGCCCGGTCACCCTGCACAAGGAGAGAGAGCAGCAGTGCCTGGTCTTTATTATAGGAAGTGCCTGTTCTACATTGGATTACTGCACAGATATGGAAGAAATACACAACAGAGAGTAAGATCCAAGTAAGAATATACTGTATGTACCTCTTGTATTTAGAAAATACTTGATTTTTCCCAGCGCTGCTTACTCCTATTTAAACACTGACTTTCAGATCAGATCTATGGGGGTCTGCTTTACAGCTTACTTTGAAGGCACTGAGCACCATTCATACTTAATTACATAACCAGGGCCATTTTGGAAAATTATTATTTTATCTGCAGATTCAGTAAGTTTGCCTATTTAAAAAGAAATGAAGGGTCTAGAATTGTTATCATAGGGGTATCTTAAATGAGAGAGACAGAATATCAACCAAAAATCCACAAAAAAAAAAAACAAACACACACACCTCGATAAAAAATTTATAAATGGAGTTGCAGTTCAGAGAGTAAAATAAATATTTGATCCGCAAGCAAAACATGACTTAGTACTTGGTGGAGAAACCCTTGTTGGCAAGCACAGGAGGTAAGACATTTCTTGTAGTTGGTGACCAGGTTTGCACACATCTCAGGAGGGTTTTTGGTCCACTCTTCTTTACAGATCTTCTCTAAATCCTTAAGGTTTCTTGGCTGTTGCTTGGCAACTCAGTGTTTCCGCTGCCTCCATAAATTTTCTATAGGATGAAGGTCTGGAGACTGGCTAGACCACTCCATGACCTTAATGTGCTTCTTCTGGAGCCACTCCTTTGTTGCCTTGGTGGTATGTTTTGGGTCATTGTCATGCTGGAAGACCCATCCACGACCCATCTTCAGTGTTTTGGCTGAGGGAAGAAAGTTCTTATGCAACATTTTACAATACATGGCCCCGTCCATTGGCACCTCGTTGCGGCAAAGTCGGCATGTACCTTTAGCAGAGAAACAGCCCCAAAGCATAATGTTTTCCCCCTGCTTGACTGTAGGGATGGTGTTCTTAAGGTCATAGTCAGCATTTTTCTTCCTCCAAAACACGGCGAGTTAATGCCAAAGAGCCCAAGTTGGCTCTCATCTGAACACAGCACTTTCTCCCAATCCTCTAAATCATTTAGATGTTCATTGGCAAGCTTCAGAGGAGCCTGTACATGTGCCTCCTTTAGGAGGGGGACCTTGTGGGTGCTGCAGGATTTCAATCCATGGCGGCGTAATGTGTTACCAATGGCTTGTTTGATGACTGTGGTCCCAACTGCCTTCAGATCATTCACAAGCTCCCCCCGTGTAGTTCTGGGCTAATCCCTCACGTTTCTCATGATCATCCTTACCCCATGAGGTGAAATCTTGCAAGGAGCTCCAGACCAAGGGCGATTGATGGTTATTTTGTATTTTTTTTAAATTTGGGAATAATCGCTCCAACAGTTGTCTCCTTCTCACCAAGCTTCTTGCAGATGGTCTTGAAGCCCATAAAAGCCTTGTGCAGGTCTAAAATCTTGTCCCTGACGTCCTTTGATAGCTCGTTAGTCTTGCCCATGATGGTGAGGTTTGAATGGAAGAAAGATTCTGTGGACAGGTGTCTTTTATACACATAACGAGTTATCATTAGGAGCACCTTCTTAAATTGAGAACTAATCTATGTACCACATACTGTAGCTAGTCTGTGGGAGCCAGAATTATTTTTGGTTGGTAGGGGATCAAATACTTATTCTACTCACTGAACTGCAACTCAATTTATAACATTTGTATCATGCGTTTTTTTTTTCTGGAATTTTGATTGATATTCTGTCTCTAACATTTAAAATACACCTATGATAAAAAATGATAGACCCTTTATTTCTATGCAAGTGGGCAAACATAAAATCTACAGGCGATCAAATAATTTGTTTCCCCCACTGTATGCAGGCCACAGACATGGCTGGTCAATAACTTTTTTTTTTTTTTTTATTAAACAGAATTGTTACTTTAAATCACCCCTGTCAGGGCAAAGTGGTGATGTGGCAGTTGGTGAGAGGAACAACTGAGTACAAGTGGGGGATCAAGATCGACACTCCTAAAATGTCATCTTGTTTTTTGTTTTTTTGTTTTTTCTAGAGGAAGATGGCGCAAGGAACTGGAGAGGTCAGTATTTTGCCGATAGACCTTTCTGGGTGGTTTTTTTTTTCCCCTTGACATGGTAGTTTTAATGCAAACTCAAACAGCTCCTGGCCTCCTGTCAACCTGTTCTGTTAAACTGAATGTGTGGCCAGGCTAAGGACAATCAGGTATTTACATTTACTTAAGCAGTAATTGAGCTTTAATGACCCCTGTTGCCTCAGGGTGTATTCACACCTATGCATTTTCTTAAACATGCGACAAAACACACAGTAATGTGCGTTGAGATTGCAGGTCGCGCTTGTGGTGCCATTATTTGTTCTTTTCAGCAGCTCAGTTTTCCCTGCTCCAGCTCACCTTGCACCCCCTTCCCAGCAGTGACTCCGTAGCCCAGCTCACCTTCACCTCCCCTTTCAATGGGACTTAGCAGTTCAGCTCCCCCGTTACATTTCCCAGCAGTGACTCAGCAGCACAATTCTCTCCTTACTTAGATTAGCTGCCCCCGTTTCCCACTCCCAGCAGCTCGGCCCCCCCCCCCCCCCCCCAATACCCTCTCCCAGCAGTGACAGAGCAGCTCAGCAACCCTTGCTTCCTCTCTGAAAATTAATTCAGCAGCTCAGCTTCTACTACTGCCTCTGCTACCCCCTTCTAGCAGTTCAGCTGCCCCTTTTTTCCCCATCCTCCCAGCAGTGACTTTGGTTGCCCCTTCTACTGGTGTTTTGGTAGCTCATCCCCCCACTTGTTTGTCCTGCCCTTGTTTCAGAAACACATCTGCCATGGTCAGGTAGGACCTATAGACCGACAGGGAGACACCTGCCTGGTCAGGTAGGACCTATAGACCGACAGGGAGACACCTGCCTGGTCAGGTAGAACCTATGGACCGACAGGGAGACACCTGCCTGGTCAGGTAGAACCTATAGACCGACAGGGAGACACCTGCCTGGTCAGGTAGAACCTATGGACCGACGGGGAAACACCTGCCTGGTCAGGTAGAACCTATGGACCGACGGGGAAAGACCTGCCTGGTCAGGTAGAACCTATGGACCGACGGGGAGACACCTGCCTGATCAGATAGAACCTACAGACTAACAGTGGATAGAGCGAAATCTGCCATGGTTAGGTAAGACCTATAGACAAACAGACAGGGATCCATCTGCCTGTTTAGGTAGGACCTATAGACAGACAGGAGAACGTCCACAATAGTCAGGTAGGTGCTATAGACAAACATTAGACGGGGGGGATGTCTGTCGTGGTCAAGTAGGACCTGTAGACAAAACATTAAAGAGAAGGACATCTGCCATAATCAGGTAGGACCTAAAGAAAAAACACTCTGCAAACTGAACATAAAAGGCGAGAACAAGGGGAAGTCCTCTAAAGGTCTGTAGGCCTATTAGGGTCAGTTCTACAATACATAAAAATAATGCTTAGTGAAGCTCTTCCTAAAGCATTCTATTGAGTTAAGGAGCAGCTAAAAAGGACATAAACTCCTTACCGCGAGGCCTCTGGAAGTCAGGTGATGGTTCCACCTTCCCGAGGCCTCTCTTTGCCGCTCTGTACACGTGGTTACAAGCATGGACAGGCCTGCCCCACGCTGTGCAAAAAGTCAACGCTTCCTAAACCAGCATTATTTCCCCTAGAGGTTTTTTTATTCTAGGAATAACAGCACCCTGCCAACATCGCATGAACTTCAATTACATTTGTAACACTGCTTAAGGCTTCTATTATAACATAATAAATAAGA